>NC_056429.1:54657795-54957795 GCF_018296145.1 Oncorhynchus tshawytscha
TGCACCTGTGTAATGATCATGCTGTTTAATCAGCTTCTTGATATGCCACACCTGTCAGGTGGATGATATTCTTGGCAAAGGAGAAATGCTCACTAACAGGGATGTGCACACATTTGTGCACACAATTGGAGAGGAATAAGCTTCTTGTGCATATGGAACATTTCTGGGATCTTTGATTTCAGCTCATGAAACATGGGACCAACACTTTACATGTTGCGTTTATATTTCTGCTCAGTGTAGAATGGAATAGAATATAATTTTATATTATAAAGATAATAACAATTCACCTCAGATGCATGTTCTACTGTGCAAGTATATCTCTATAAATATGTAATTTAGGAGTATGACTTATGATCTCTGACCTGCCGTGGCCCCAGTAAGTGTTTGATGCTGCAGCTCTGAAAGGACATCTGTCCCTCATGGTTGGACGAGACTCTTTGAAGTTGGCGGAAGTTAACCATGGGGACCACAACAGAACATATCTCTCTCTGTCTGTGGGCCAGGTCATGATCTCCTTCATGTCATGATCAATTACAGGCCAGTCTCCTTAGCTTTCCCCGTTAGAGAGAAAGCTTTTGTTCTTCACTGGGTGAGACTTATGGGCAAGGGTTCGGATGTCATTGCATGGTCAATTTCCAGTTTTACTCTCCTTACCGTTTATGGGAAGTCTCACCTCTCACGTTCTCATCTCTTCTCACCTTTCTGTTCATCTTCATTGATAACCAATTGCTTTGATCCGAAAGGTTGTGGTGCCATGGGTTCCATTATACCAGTCACTGACACTCTGTCTCCAGTGACGCAGTTCTACAAGACAGGATGCTGCGGTCTCCCTTAGTGGTGCTCCGCTCACACACACACACACACACACACACACACACACACACACACGTCTGTTATTCCTCCAGCTGTCACCACAGCAACAGAGCTTGACTGTCTCAGGGTTCTGAAGGTTCCTGGTAAAAATAAACAAAGTCCAGGAGCAGAATCAACCGGAGGAGAGGGAGAACGAGAGGAATGAGAAGTACTTAGTTCTCACAATGCCTTGGATGAGAAGTTCTCACAATACCTTGGATTCTCCAGCCACACAACATACGTGACCTACAATATTGTCATGCCTCTCTCATTCCATTTACCATTTCAGGTGCAACAAATGAGCTGTGTCCCTGGTCCTCCCAGGTCCAGAGTGTGTAATGCTCTGTGTTTTCCCTACATTTCAGTAACCTGTGCTGATTGCTGGGGTGCATAGGAAACACTCAGCAGACCTCCTCGTGTTGACAATGCTGGCCTTTGTGGTTGGTTCCTGACTGGAGTCAGAGCCTTCTGTAACCAGAGCAGAGCGGTGGAGGCCGTCTTGCCTGTTTAGCCCTACAGTGAGCAGATGGCACATTCAGCACATTCACTACAGTGGGCTGTATCAGGGGATGGATGCCCTGGCCTGGGGGACTTTGTGTGTGTGTGTGTGTGTGTGTGTGTGTGTGTGTGTGTGTGTGTGTGTGTGTGTGTGTGTGTGTGTGTGTGTGTGTGTGTGTGTGTGTGTGTGTGTGTGTGTGTGTGTGTGTGTGTGTGTTAGGGGAAAATAGGATTTTGAATGGGACTGAATTGTATGTCCCCACAAGGTTAGCTGCGCAAGACTGTGCGCGTGTGTGTGCGTGCGTGCGTGTGTGTTTGTGTGTGCGCTGCTGTCAAACGCACAGTGATAAATTAATTATAGTGAAAATAATACAGGTCCAGAATACAGCCTACAGTAATCACACAAAGCCACAGACAGAAAATCACATTCACAGAAAAAGAGAAAGCGTTAGACAGAGAAAGCATGCTGTCGCTTCTGGATTTAATTTCCAATAATCCTCAAGCTTCAGTGAATTCAACACTTTTGTACTCGCTCATACTTTTCACTCCGTCGTAGCATAGCCTATGAAACAAACATGCCTCTCATCCAAAACAGACAACATTGTAAATCAAGAGATCGTTTCAATCGAAAAATTGTCAGCCTAGATCCGCTCATGTTCTAACCACATTACACGCCTGTCTATAACAACTTCTTCCCAGTGACATTTATGGTCCAATAACTTTGCTGTATATCATTCCTCTGCTGTTTGTCTAGTCTGAAGAATATCTGTAGGAATTGTGGCATTACAAAAGTTTGGTTTATAATTAGGACCAAGAGTTTGTTATAACCACATAACCTGACCAGGAAAAACTCCAGGTCCTAGTTATGGGCTACTTATTTCCTGGTCAGGTCATATAGTCAGGAAAAACTCCTGGCTCTATACTGTATAGATAATCATCTGGCCGAGAAATAGCCTATTTGGGCATTGTTAGTGACATCTCCCCCTCACTCATGACCCAGACCTGTTTACCTGACCAGACCACCCTTCTTCTTTGATCCTAGTCAGAATGACCTACAAGGTCCAGGGTGGAATGTTACTGTGTGTGTGTGTGTGTGTATGTGTGTGTGTGTGTGTGTGTGTGTGTGTGTGTGTGTGTGTGTGTGTGTGTGTGTGTGTGTGTGTGTGTGTGTGTGTGTGTGTGTGTGTGTGTGTGTGTGTGTGTGTGTATGTGTGTGTATGTGTATGTGTGTGTGTGTGTGTGTGTGTGTGAGTGTGTGTGTGTGTGAGTGTGTGTGTGTGTGAGTGTGTATTTCTCAGCTTGAAGATGGTGGAGTATAAAACACATTTGCCCTTAGAACACCAAGAAGAGGTGAGTGTGTGTGCATGTGTGTGTATAACAGAGTGTGTCCATGCCTGCTTGCAATGTTAAATATAAGCCCTGGCGGTTAGCTCTATAGGTCCAAGGGTGTGTCAGAAAAGTTTTGCTATTTTCACAGCCAAACAAGCTAAATTAAGTATGCAGGTAGGAATATGTGTATGTTTTAGGATGTACAGTGTATTTTCAATTCAAGGAACTCGGATAGACATATAGACCATGTAGTCTTTTCCTGCAGTCAATGACCAAAAGCTCCCTCTTTTGCTCCATGGGTGGAATGTTATTCATAATTTTCATAATTTCAAAATTAATTTAAAGAAAAAAATTATATTTGACGGATATCTGGTGTTTCTATGTCAAACAGTTTTGTTATATTTCAGCCTTCTGTGATGTATATTAAGTGTAATATTGGGAGGCAAACTCAAAATTGACAAAGCCTAGGCCTAGGTTAATGGTAGCCTACTGAGGGTTTGAAAAAAGCAATCTATTTTTAAAACTATTTTTTAAAACTACATTTCTAAGTAGGATGGGGTCAGAAGCATTATATCATAAATCACTTTCTCGTTCGATGGCACTACGTGCACATGTAGGCATAAATGTCTTTAAAACTTCAATGGGATCGGGGGCAGCATTGGGAAGTTTGGATGAAAAGCGTGCCCAGAGTAAATTGCCTGTTACTCAGGCCCAGAAGCTAGAATATGCATATAATTAGTCGATTTGGATAGAAAACACTCTAAACTTTCCAAAACTGTTAAAGTAATGTCTGTGATTATAACAAAACTCATATGGCAGGCAAAAACCTGAGACAAATCCAACCAGGAAGTGGGAAATCTGAGGTTTGTAGTTTTTTTAAGTGATTGCCTATCCAATATCCTGTGTCTATGGGGTCAGATTGCACTTCCTAAGGCTTCCAGTAGATGTCAACAGTCTTTAGAAGTTGTATTTGGACATAAAGATTAACTTTATCGAACAAAACAAACATTTATTGTCTAACATGGAGACCTGGGAGTGCCATCAGATGAAGATAATTTTTTTAACCAGGCAAGTCAGTTAAGAAAAAATTATTATTTTCAATGACAGCCTAGAAACAGTGGGTTAACTGCCTGTTCAGGGGAAGAATGTCAGATTTGTACCTTGTCAGCTCTGGGGTTTGAACTTGCAACCTTCCGGTTACTAGTCCAATGCTCTAACCACTAGGCTACCCTGCTGCCCCAATCATCAAAGGTAAGTGATTCATTTTAACGCTATTTCTGACTTTTGTGATACCTCTCCTTGGTTGGAAAATGGCTGTATGGTTTTCTGTGGCTAGGCGCTGACCTAACATAATCGCATGGTGTGCTTTCGCCGTAAAGCCTTTTTAAAAGCGGACACAGCGGCTGGATTAACAAGAAGTTTATCTTTAAAATGGTATATAATACTTGTATGTTTGAGGAATTTCAATTATGAGATTTCTGTTGTTTAAATTTGGCTAGCGTCCCACACATCCCCGAGAAGTTAAGCATGACATGTGCACGTCTATACAAAATACTAGGCTCATATCATTTGTATTGTTGACTATGTGCGAGGCAGATTCTCAGAACAGTTCTGCATTTGATATGCCATTATAGGAGGATGGAATAGTTTGGAGGAGCTGTCCTTGGTAATCAGACGAGTGGCGCTCTTTGAAAATGGGGATGGATTGGCCTGCTTGAACAAGCAAAACGAAGTATGCTGGTATGTGAATTGTGAACAATGAAAAAGCATGAGGGGAAAAAAAACTCAAAACTCAAAATATTTCAAAGCACTCTCAGTAGACTATTTAAAACCTAATTTATTCATAGGCTACTTGGACAATGGCCAGGATAAAAAATATTCACCTATGCGATGCTGCTAAACCAGCATTGATTAAAGATGCAGTCCGGGATCTTAAGCACGTACAAATTCTTAACATGTTGTATGAATTGGAATTCGTAACATATCATATGAATTGCAGGATGTAAGATATCATATGAAAAGTTTTGTGCACAATTTTCAGTTTTTGCTCGTGAGCACTACTTTCAAAACTGCTGGCTGAAATTATACAAAAGGCTATGCCTTCCCTCCCCTTATCATATTAAACAAAATGGGGGGGGAAACCAATCATTGTATTATGTTTCTAAATTTGAGATTCAGTAGCACAAAAGGCATATCTCTCTTCCATGGGCACTGAGCATCATGGCTGGTTAGGCTGCGCTTCTTGACATTTTCAACTGTGTTAATTTTAAGACCTGCTTTTTGCAGGTCTTAAAACTTCCCATTAGTGCTGCATGAAATTGTCACTTTTGTACTTGTTTTTAAAGGATACACCTCAAATATTGACACCCCTCACATCTCAGAGCAAGCGGGATGATGTTAAACAGGTAAATTGCCAAAATTAGCGTTAGGGCTGGAAAATGTCAGTACGGCAGTTTTTACATGACGAAATTGCAAAGTAATGTGTGTTTGACACTTGCGCCTCCTTAGCGCCAGCCAAAAATAGACCCCTGTGTGTGTGTGTCCAATGAGTTATCTGCAATGATGAATGCCTGTATGGATAAGCTGGGCCCAGTGAGATGACTGCTATCTGTGTAGCGGGTGATGTCCAGGAGGCCAGGGTAGGAGGATGTTTGTACGGACAGCTGCAGACTGCTTAGTGTGTGATTTATGTCTCTCTGTTGCATGAAGAGAGCTTTCTCTCTCTCTCTCTCCTCTATTGAGCCATTTCTGTCAGGCTACATGTTGGACTAGAACTGTCTGTGCTGCTCTCGGCTGCATCGTAAATCAAACAACCCCCCTTCCTCAACCAAAAACCTCCTCCGTAATTTAAAAAAAACTACATTTTTGATAAAGTGTTCTTCATGCCACTTTATGCTCACTACAGTTCATATCCCTCGGAATCTTGTCTTGACACAGTGTTTCTCAGTACATTTGATATGCTCCGCATCATTTGGCGTTTGAATGAACAGGGCCATAAACTATGAGGAGCGATCATACATACAGCCACATCTGAGGGTTCAGTAAATAGAGTACATGCTGTGAAATAGTCAAATGGACTGGACTGTACTTCATAGTCTACTGTCTGTTTGATATCCACTGTTGGTGCATTTGGTTTCCTTTGATGTATTCAGCTATCATCCAGTCCTATTGGGGTGTTTGTGTGTGGTTAACGAGGACATTTTTGATTAAGGGGACTGAAAAGGGCTGGCGGGTCAGATTCCATTCACACCGGGCCGAGCTGGTAGAGACTAGGGCCTTCGGCATGGTGCCGATGTTGGCTAGGCCAGGCTATGGGTTGCGAGTACCACAGATGTCCCTGCAATCTAGTCAGTGTCCTGCCCTTTGCATAGTGAGAGCGTTAACAAGACATGAAGCAGGATGAAATGAAACATATCTAGTTGTTGCCTGTGAGAGGGAAATAGTGTGGGGACACACACACACACACACTCACATGAGTGCGTGCACAAACACAGGTCCAACAAATGAGCTGTGTCAGTTATCACAAACAAATCGTCCCTCTCTCTCTCTCTCTCTCACACACACACACACACACACACACACACACACACTTGTATATCAGCACCACACTTCCTCCAGGAGCTGTGTGTTGGGTTGAGACAGGAAGTCCCCTTGCTGATATACAAGAGGAGAGAAGTGGGGGCATGGCAGGCTGAGAAAGCTATCCCAGGTGCCCCAGCTGCCCTGGAGATTACAAAGACATTTACCCAGGGGTCAAACAACTTGAAATGCTTGCACTCAATGTTGAGGTATCGAAAGACTGCCACGTTACTGTGGTAGGATGTTATAGATATCTGACAGCCCTGAGTGAGACGCTAGTATCTTTCACAAATTGCATGGCGAAAACAAAGTTCAGGGAAGTAATTATTGTTGGGAATCTAAACTGGGTTTGGTTCAAGCCTGCCTCTGACGACGTCAAGACTTACTGTGAAACTATGAATTTAACTCAGTTGATAAATGCCCCGACACGTCCTAATCTGAAGTGTCCTGAGAAATCAACCCTTATTGACTATGTTTTCAACAGTTCTCTGAACAAGGGTTTTTACATGATACAGTGGGTATAGAATGTCACCATCCCCTTTTCAAAATGTTCACATTTTGTTGCCTAACTGTCTGAAATGAAAACAAATTTAATCAGAAAAAAACTCTGAAAATGTATTAAAATTAATATAGTAAAAAAAACTATTTGGATAAGTGAAACACCCCCCTGAGTTAATACTTGGTGGAACCACCATTTGCTTGAATTATAGCCATGTGTGTCTTTGAATAAGTCTCTACTAACTTTGCACACCTAGACTGTGCAATATTCGCCCATTCTTCCTTTCAGGATTGTTCAAGCTCAGTCAAATTGCAGGGTGAACGCTCATGGACTGCACTCATTCCAGAGATTCTCGATGGGATTTAGGTCGGGGCTCTGACTAGGCCACTCAAGGACATTCACCTTCTTGTCCTTCAGCCACTGTGCGGTTGCTTTGGCGGTGTGCTTTGGGTCATTGTCATGTTGAACCGTGAACCATCTTCCCATTTTCAACTTCCTGACAGAGGGCTGCAGGTTCTCCTGTCGGTATTTTGCACTGTCCATTTTGCCTTCTATCCTGATATGTGCTCCAGTCCCTGCTGAGGACAAACACCCCCACAACAGGATGCTGCCACCACCGTTCTGTACTGGAGGCATGGTGTTCTTTGGGTAGAAGTATTTTGGTTTTCGCCAGACGTATCAATTTTTGGTCTAATCTTAACACGGTACCTTTTGCCACTTGGACTTGGAATCTACAATGTGCTTTTTGGCAAAGCTCAAACGAGACTTGATGTGGCTTTTTTTTGAGGAGTGGTTTTGTTGTTGTTGCAACCCTCCCATAGAGGCCAGATTTGTGAAGTGCTTTGTGATATTGACCAGTCTTTGCCATAAAGGCCTGAAGCTTCTTCAAAGTCGCCATTGGCTTCTTGGTAGCCTCTCTGATCAGTCTCCTTCTTGCCCGGTCATCCAGTTTGGAGGGACGGCCTGATCTGTGCAGGGTCTGGGTGGTGCCATACGCCTTCCACTTCTCAATAATGGTCTTAACTGTGCTCCAATGGATAGACAAAGCCTTTGAAATCTTTTAATATCCATCCCCTGACTTGTGCCTTTCCAGAACTTTGTATCATATCTTTTGAAAGTACCTTTCCGCCCGTAGTGGATTCTTTGCTTTGAACTGCAGTACTAAGCAGTGAGGTCCTCTATGAACATCGGTTTTATTCTGAACTAATCAAAGTCACTACAATTGATCACAGATGGATGCAAATTAGCTTGATTTGTGATCTGAAGGTGGTTGGTTATACCTCAGCAAGTTTGCAATTGCAATTCCAATTGTATTTTAGTAAACTCCCCCCCCACCCGCATGGATATTGCCCACTGAATGTATTATTGTGTTGGGAACAGGAAGGCATCTGGTCCTGGTGTTGAAATGGCTAGGAGTTTTTTTGTGACAGTTTCCTGGAAATAACCAATAAACATGCCCCTTTAGGGAGCTAAACAGTTAAAGGAAGGAACTCTGATGAGCTGTCAAAACTTCCACATGAGAGGAAGCAAGTATGGGCCACCGCTAAGAGATGACATTTGGATTGTTCCAGGTTTTGTTTCTTGAGGTTTTGGTACAGCTCTTATCAAGAAGTCAAAATCAGAGTATTATTTATCTGCCATGACTGAACCTTAATGACCCTTTCAAGTTTTGGAAAGTAATTCAAACGTTGAGAGCAAACTCTAACTATGATTTGCATTGTGTAACTAAGGACTCTAAAATGGTTTCTGACAGAGCTGAACTCTTGAACTGTTTTAATGATAGTTTTGTTTCTTCTGGTTTTCTTTTTAAAACTGCATAAAACTCAGATAATTAAGCGTTTGTTGATGTAGAAGTGAAATATTACCAGAGTTGTAGTTTTTACCCCTTTTCTGTTTCTGAGGTACATAAAGCTCTAAAGCATATTGACAACAAAAAAACAGCTTTCCTGACAATCTGGATCCAAATCAATTGAAACTTTATTGCTGAGCCCCTAACCTACCTCTGTAATCTCACCCTTGAGCTAAATGTTCCCTAGTGTTTGGAAGTCAGCCTATGTTCTGCCCTGCTTGAAGGGAGGAGAACCCTCTAACCGGAATAACTACAGGCCTATTTCTAAGCTACCAGTTCTAGCTAAAATCCTAGAGACCCAACTGTGTCAGTTATGTATCAAGTACATTTGATCTAAGTTTCAATCAGGTTTCAGAAAACAGCATGGCACTTTTACTGTGTCTTCCTTTTCATCGATCTGTCAAAAGGCGCAGATGATCATGATATCATGTTGCAAAGACTTGTCAACATAGGATTATCTGATCAGGTAGTCTCGTAGCTCAAAAGCAACCTATCAGATAGAATTTCACTGTGTCCAGGTTGATCGCACGTCATCTGATATGTTAACTGTCCAGAACGGAGTGCCACAGGGCTCTGTTCTTGAACCGCTGTCATATACCATCTATATTAATAATGTCAGTAGAAATGTGTCAAATGCTAGTTTATTTTTTATGCTGATGACACTGTTATTTTTTGTTGTGCAGCAACATAAGGCCTCTGAAGAACTGCAGTCTGCCTTTACTATTGTCCAGATTCCACCCTCTCAGCTGAAGTTACTTTTCACTGCTGAAATGACAAAGTTGATAGTTTTCATGAAATCTAAGATGAAACCTCAGACTCTTCCACGTAATAGTCACAATGGAGGACAAGCAAATAGAAATAGTAACAACTTACAAGTACTTGGGATTCTTGACAGATTAGTGTCTCACCATTAAACTCCATATCAAAGGTCTTGTGAAAAAGCTTATGCTCAAGTCAGGTTTTTATTTTTGCAATAAGTCATGCTTTTCTTTTGAAGCAAGAAAGAGGCTTGTTTCCGCTTCTTTCGTGCCTATAATTGATTAGGGGGATATCTTGTTAAATGCCCCTGTTGCATCATTACATAGGCTGGACACTGTGTACCATGGGTTGCTGAGGTTTGTTACTAACTTCAAGGCTCTCACACATCACTGTACCCTCTATGTGAGAGTGAGAGCCTTCTTAGCTCTTTGGCAATTAAATTGGTTTGTTTTTATTGATTTATTTTTGTACTTTTTACCCCTTTTTCTCCCCAATTTTATGATTTCCAATTGGTAGTTACAGTCTTGTCCCATCACTGCAACTCCCGTACGGACTCGGGAGAGCAAAGGTTCGAGAGCCATGCATCCTCCGAAACATGACCCTGCCAAGCCGCTCTGCTTCTTGACATACTGCTGACTTAACCCTTGAAGCCAGCCGCACCACTGTGTCGGAGGAAACACCACACAGCTGGTGACTGAAGTCACAGTGCATACAGTACGTCCGGCCGCCTCATGGGTCTCCCACATGACTGTGTTTTGTTGATTGTGCCTAAGGCCCTTACAGAGCTAGGGAAAAAAGCTATAGTATCCAGTTCTCTGCCCCTTCCGCTTGGAACGAGCTTCAAAAAGTCCCTTTTCTAATTTTAACCTAGACAAACTATGATATAAATTAAGTGGGGGGCTGTTAATGACTGTTTGACCCTTAGTTGCACCACACTTTCCCAAACCATTTTGCTGTTCAATTTGTAAATGTATGTTTTTTTAAACTGTAGTGCTTTGTGTTTTATGTTGTAAATGTGTCTCCAACATTGTGTGTTGCTATTGTAAAAGATCTTAATGAGACTAACCTGGTAAATTAAAGGACACAAAAACTAAAGCTGGTGTGGGAAATACAGAGCTGGGCTAGAAGAGCGTCAATTTGGATAGATGAAAATCTTTATTTAACCAGGTAGGCCAGTTGAGAACAAGTTCTCATTTACAACTGCGACCTGGCAAAGATAAAGCAAAGCAGTGCAACAAAAAAACAACACAGAGTTACACATGGAATTAATAAAACTACAGTCAATAACACAATATAAAAATGTACATACAGTGTGTGCAAATGGAATAAGGAGGTAAGGCAATAAATAGAACCTAGTAGCGAAGAAATTACAATTAAGCAATTAACACTGGAGTGATAGATGTGCAGATGATGACGCAAGTAGAAATACTGGTGTGCAAAAGAGCAAAAAAAGTAAATAAAAACAATATGGGGATGAGGTAGGTAGTTGGATTGGCTATTTACAGATGGGCTGTGTACAGCTGCAGTGATTGGTAAGCTGCTCAGATAGCTGATGCTTAAAGTTAGTGAGGGAGATATAAATCTCCAACATCCTCGATTTTTGCGATTCGTTCCAATTATTGGCAGCAGAGAACTGGAAGGAAAGGCGGCCAAAGGGGGTGTTGGCTTTGGGGATGACCAGTGAGATATACAGTTGAAGTCGGAAGTTTATATACACTTAGGTTGGAGTCATTAAAACTTGTTTTACAACATCTCCTCAAATTTCCTGTAAACAAACTACAGTTTTGGCAAATTGGTTAGGACATCTACTTTGTGCATGACACAAGTAATTTTTCCAACAATTGTTAACGCACAGATTATTTCACTTATAACTCAGTGTATCACAAATCCAGTGGGTCAGAAGTTTACATACACTAAGCTGACTTTGCCTTTAAACAGCTTGGAAATTTCCAGAAAATTGTGTCATGGCTTTAGAAGCTTCTGATGGGCTAATTGACATAATTTGAATCAATTGGAGGTGTACCTGTGGATGTATTTCAAGGCCTACCTTCAAACTCAGTGCCTCTTTGCTTGACATCATGGGAAAATCAAAAGAAATCAACCAAGACCTCAAGAAAAAAAAGTTGTAGACCTCCACAAGAAGTTGTGGAAAAATGTATTAAGGACAACAAAGTCAACATATTGGAGTGGCCATCACAAAGCCCTGACCTCAATCCCATAGAAAATGTGTGGGCAGAACTGAAAAAGCACGTGCGAGCAAGGAGGCCTACAAACCTGACTCAGTTACACCAGCTCTGTCAGGAGGAATGGGCCAAAATTCACCCAACTTATTGTGGGAAGCTTGTGGAACGCTACCCGAAATGTTTGACCCAAGTTGAACAATTTATAATACTACCAAACACTAATTGAGTGTATGTAAACTTCTAACCCACTGGGAATGTGTTGAAAGAAATAAAACCTGAAATAAATCATTCTCTACAATTATTCTGACATTTCACATTCTTAAAATTAAGTGGTGATCCTAACTGACCTAAGACAGGGAATTCATACTAGGATTAAATGTCAGGAATTGTGATAAACTGAGTTTAAATGTATTTTGCTAAGTAGTATGTACTTCCGACTTGAACTGTACCTGCTGGAGCGCGTGCTACGGGTGGGTGTTGCAATGGTGACCAGAGAGCTGAGATAAGGTGGAGCTTTACCTAGGAAAGACTTAGATGACCTGCAGCAAGTGGGTTTGGCGACGAATATGTAGCGAGGGCCAGCCGATGACAGCATACAGGTCGCAGTGGTTGGTTGTATATGGGGCTTTGGTGACAAAACGGATGGCACTGTGATAGACTGAATCCACTTTGCTGAGTAGAGTGTTGGAGGTTTTTTTGTAAATGACATCGCCGAAGTCGAGGATCGGTGGGATAGTCAGTTTTTCGAGGGTATGTTCAGCAGCGTGAGTGAAGGAGGCTTTGTTTGCGAAATAGGAAGCCAATTCTAGATTACATTTTGGATTAGAGATGCTTAATGTGAGTCTGGAAGGAGAGTTTACAGTCTAGCCAGACACCTAGGTATTTGAAGATCTCCACATATTCTAAGTTAGAACCATCCAGAGTAGTGATGCTAGTCGGGCGGGCGGGTCCGGGCATTGATCGGTTGAAGAGCATGCATTTAGCTTTACAAGCATTTAAGAGCAGTTGGAGGCCACGGAAGGAGTGTGGTATGGCATTGAAGCTCGTTTGGAGGTTTGATAACACAGTGTCGAAAGAAGGGCCAGATGAATACAGAATGGTGTCGTCTGCATAGAGGTGGATCAAGGAATCACCCGCAGCAAGAGCGACATCGTTAATATATATAGAGAAAAGAGTCGGCCCGAGAATGGAACCCTGTGGTACCCCCATAGAGACTGCCAGAGGTTCGGACAACAGGTCCTCCAACTTCTATCTGGGAAGTAGTTGGTGAACCAGGCGAGGCAGTCATTTGAGAAACCAAGACTGTTGAGTCTGCCAATAAGAATTCGGTGATTGACAGAGTCAAAAGCCTTGGCCACATTGATGGAGACGGCTGCACAATAATGTCTTTTATTGATGGCGGGTATGATATCGTTTAATACCTTGAGCATGGCTGAGGTGCACCCGTGACCAGCTCGGAAACAGGATTGCACAGCGGAGAAGGTACAGTGGGATTCGAAATGGTCAGTGATCTGTTTGTTAACTTGGCTTTCAAAGACTTTAGGATGGCAGGGCAGGATGGATATAAGCCTGTAACAGTTTGGGTCTAGAGTGTCACACCCTTTGAAGAAGGGGATGACCGCGGCAGCTTTCCAATCTTTAGGAATCTCGGACAATACAAAAGAGAGGTTGAACAGACTAGTAATAGGGGTTGCCACACTGGCAGTGGATAATTTTAGAAAGAGAGGGTCCAGATTGTCTAGCCCAGCTGATTTGTACGGGTCCAGGTTTTGCAGCTCTTTCAGAACATCAGCTGTCTGGGTTTGTGTGAAGGATAAGCTGGGGAGGCTTGGGCAAGTAGCTGTGTGTGTGGGGGGGGGCTGTTGGCCGGGGTTGGGGTAGCCAGGAGGAAAGCATGGCCAGCCGTAGTGAAATGCTTATTGAAATTCTCAATTATCATGGATTTATCGGTGGTGACAGTGTTTCCTAGCCTCCGTCCAGTGGCAGCTGGGAGGAGGTGCTCTTATTCTCCATGGACTTCACAGTGTCCCAAAACGTTTTGGAGTTAGAGCTACATGATGCAAATTCTGTTTGACAAATCTAGCCTTTGCTTTCCTAACTGACTGTGTGTATTGGTTCCTGACTTGCCTGAAAAGTTGCATATCGCAGGGGCTATTCGATGCTACTGTTGTACGCCACAGGATGTTTTTGTGTTGGTTGAGGGCAGTCAAGTCTGGAGAGAACCAAGGGCTTTATCTGTTCTTAGTTCTACATTTTTTTAAAGGGGCATGCTTATATAAGATGGTGAGGAAATTACTTTTAAAGAACAACCAGGCATCCTCTACTGACGGGATGAGGTCAATATCCTTGCAGGGTACCTGGACCAGGTCGATTAGAAAGGCCTGATGCAGGCAATGAGGCAGTGATCGCTGAGATCCTGATTGAAAACAGCAGAGGTGTATTTGGTGGGCAAGTTGGTCAGGATCATTTCTATGAGGGTATCCATGTTTACAGATTTAGGGTTGTACCTGGTGGGTTCCTTGATCATTTGGGTGCTATTGAGGGCATCTAGCTTAGATTGTAGGAAGACCGGGGTGTTAAGCATATCCCAGTTTAGGTCACCTAACAGAACGAACTCTGAAGATTTATGGGGGTCAACCAATTTACATATGGTGTCCAGGGCACAGCTGGGAGCTGAAGGGGGTCTATAACAGGCGACAACAGTGAGAGACTTATTTCTGCAGAGATTAATTTTTTTAATTAGAAGCTCAAACTATTTTGGCATAGACCTGGAAAGTATGACAGAACTTTGCAGGCTAACTCCTCCCCCTTTGGCAGTTCTATCTTGATGGAAAATGTTGTAGTTGGGGATGGAAATTTCAGAATATTTGGTGGCCTTCCTAAGCCAGGATTCAGACATGGCATGAACATCAGGGTTGGCAGAGTGTGCTAAAGCAGTGAGTAAAACAAACTTAGTGGAGAGGCTTCTGATGTTAACATGCATGAAACCAAGGCTTTTATGGTTACAGAAGTCAACAAATGAGAGCGCCTGGGGACACACAGGGTCTGGGTTAACCTCCACATCACCCGAGGAACAGAGGAGGAGTAGGATGAGGTAGTGTGTGACATATTATTATGACTCCATATTGCATTTGATGTAAGTAGAACAATAGTACCAATTCATGCATCTGAGGTGGAGAGACATACTTTACTTTTTAAGGTCATTGTTTAGTCATGCCTATTGCGTAATTCCATTAACCACTTACAATTTATTTTATGATTTAATTTTACCCCCTTTTTCTCCCAAATTGTGATCCAATTACGATCTTGTCTCATCGCTGCAACTCCCCAACGGGCTCAGGAGAGGCGAAGGTCGAGTAATAACCCAGCTGCACCAATGTGTCAGAGGAAACAGAGTTCAACTGACGACAGCCTGCAGGTGCCCAGCCCGGCACAAGGAGTCGCTAGAGAGCGATGAGCCAAGTTAATCCCCCCCGGCCAAACCCAGACGACTCTGGGCCAATTGTACGCCACCCTATGGCACTCCCAGTCCCGGCCGGTTGTGATACAGCCTGGGAATGAACCCGGGTCTGTAGTGACCCCTCAAGCACTGCAATGCAGTGCCTTAGACCGATGCGTCGCTCGGGAGGCCACAACTTACATTTTAAATATCAAAAAAGACAATGAAGAGTATCTCATAAACATATCTAGGATCCTTTTTTGAGACAGTTTGCAACAGCAGGAAAAGAATCCTGCAGAAACAGGAAATGTTTATTATTATGTGGTTTATAATAATTGGACATTTTTGTAGGTGTTGATACGTTTTTGGTAAGGGAATATGAAGTCTGAAATATCAAAGCGTAAATTATTATCTTCAGAAGCCTTTCTAAACCTTTCTAAACCTCAAATACACACGTTTTAAATTTCCTGCACTGTAGGAAAGTTCTCCTGCAACAGAGTGATCGAATTAAGATCCTACATCTGTTTCAGCTGCTGGATAATGCCCCATATCCTCCTTGGACAGACCCTTTGGCACCCTCTCTCCTTCCCCCTTTGATTCTCTCTCTTCCTCTCCTTTCTCTCTCACACATCCCTTCTGTGGGGTGGTCAGTCTTGGCCCTCTGTTTCCTGGATTATGTGTATCATAGGAAGTCATGGACCGGCCTCCTCTCACTGTCAATCATAAATCACAGAGAGTACAAACTGGTTAAGTAATCACATTGTATTGCGATTACACCGCTGCCCTGTTTGGCGCTGGTGCTAAATCTTGGGGCCATGAACTGAAGACTTGGTCTGTGAGAATTAGATGTTCAAAAGAAACACCAAACGTAGCACAATTGTTGGTAACTTTTTATTAATGAATTTGCATAGGAGCAAGAGACTATTGCTAGATTATTCCTCCATGGTATAAATGTACACACACATGAAAATGACTAAGAAACCAGCCAGTTGATCCAAAGCCCATTCACTCCGAGGTGAGTTGTTTTCTGCAGTCATCTGATCGCAGGCCTCCAGCAACTCACAAACACTCACAAAGAACTTCATTCACCATTGATTATCGCTGGCAGTGTTTTCACTGTTTAATGGGAATCCTCTTTCCTGATTATACCGGCTCCTGACTTCCTCTCTAAACCACATTTACATTACTCCAGTCACCTCTTCCCCTCTTTTCACTGCCCTATCCTCCTTCTAGCGAGAGCACCCTAGTGCCAGCTAAGTCGCCTGAATTGCACGAGACAGCAGACCTTATTAGTAAGCATGTAATCTTCTTCTTTGTCATTGTCTTCTTCTTCTTCTTCTTTCTCTCCCTTTCTCACGTCTCCTCCCCTTCTCGGACATATCATGTGCACAATGATATCTCCCAACTTTAGTCATAAATCAACACACACCCATCCTCCTGGAGCAGGGCACACATTTAGACATGTTTTCAGCAGCAGTTCCTGAATCAGGGAATCTGGATACGATGGGACAGTTGTGGCTGTTGTAGATGATACAATATATCTTTGATGCATTTTGAACAAAGACTTAGGTACATAAGGTAAAATGTAGAAAAATAGATTGTAACTCAATGGGACTAACCTGGATAAATAAACTCAAAAAAATTGGCGCATACTGTATCATGCAGGATTTTGGTGAGAACACATGGCTACTGGGGATTGTGATATGAGATACTCACCTTTCCACAGAGGGGTCACATTAGTGTGCAGCCCAAATGATTCAGATGCTACAGACAGAAGTTGGCTAATCAGATGTACCGACTTCAAACGAGTCCTGCGACGCTTGTGGAGGTGCAAAACTGTTCGGACTCTGCTGACTTTTTTTAGTGAGAAGACCGATTTTTGGGATGTCTCATGGTCTGACAAACATCGCTCAAGCTCTGCCACCTTTCACCGCAGATGCGGAAGGGCACCATCGGTGGATGCAGTAGATTGCGATGCAGCCCAAGTGTAGTGATTGTCGTCGGGAGAAGGAGAAGAGGACCAAGTTGCAGCGTGGTAAGTAATTCATAATACTTTTAATAAATACGAATACTTGAACAAAACACAACAAACGAACAGTTCTGCAAGGTGCAATACACAGAAAACAACAACCCACAACCCATAGTGGGAAAACAGGCTGCCTAAGTGTGGTTCTCAATCAGAGACAACGACAGACAGCTGTCCCTGATTGAGAACCATACCCGGCCAAAAACACAGAAATACAAAAACATAGAAAAAAGAACATAGAACGCCCACCCTAGTCACACCCTGGCCTAACCAAAATAGAGAATAAAAAGCCACTTTATGGCCAGGGCGTGACACCAAGTTTAAATTTATGGATTATGATGGGGATTATTTTATTATGCTATTTCATTTTCACGGGGCTGTGGACATTGACTGAAGGCGCGGTTCAATTATTTGATGATGTAAATATATTTAGTATAGTTTTATCTAAAAAGGATAACTTTTTAAATGTTTCACTATTATTATTTTTATATTATTCACTGAGGATGGTCCTCCCTTTCCTCCACACACACACACACACACACACACACACTCATGGCATGTGTTAGATATATTATTCATGTGCTATATATGTGGACTTTGTGTACATGCACTGCAGTAAGTTGAGCTGGGGGGGGGGCTGTTAGTAATACTGACTGTTTGACTGTACCTCCACTCTGTCCTGGTGAAGAATGGGCCTGTCACAGCCCCAGAACAGTTCCCAGCTGTGGGCCAGTGTGATTGAGACACAGGGTTCTGGTAACTGGGCCTGACACACAGCAAGGAGAAAGCGTTCAGAGCCACATCTATCATGCTGTAGCCAGGATCTGCTAGCCCCCCAAATCAGGCCAGAAACGATCCACAGCCTGGCCTGCTAAGCCCACCGACACAGTGTTCAGTACCATTTAGACCAGGGGTGTCAAACTAATTTTGCCCCGGGGGCCGCATTTGGTATTCAATGCGTTCTGGAAGTCCGCACTGAATTTTTTGTATATTTCTTCACTGTAAAAATTTGTAAAGAATTATCCTCTTTCCATCGCTTTGAGAATTGTATATGTTCTGTGACTGTCTAGCTTTCATTTCAGTAAATATTAGCGAGCTGGACACAGTCAAGAAACTGTAGGAATGTAGGTCCATTATCATGTCTACGTAGTTTATATTTGGTTTAAGTAATTGTATATATACAATACCGTTCAAAAGTTTGGGGTCACTTAGAAATGTCCAGGTTTTTGAAAGAAAAGCACATGTTTTGTCCATTACAATAACATAAAATTGATCAGAAATACAGTGTAGACATTGTTAATGTTGTAAATGACTATTGTAGCCGGAAAATCTACATAGGTGTAGAGGCCCATTATCAGCAACCATCACTCCTGTGTTCCAATGGCACGTTGTGTTAGCTAATCCAAGTTAGAAAACCCTTTTGCAATTATGTTAGCACAGCTGAAAACTGTTGTGCTAATTAAAGAAGCAATAAAACTGTCCTTCTTTAGACTCGTTGAGTATCTGGAGCATCAGCATTTGTGGGTTCGATTACAGGCTCAACATGGCCAGAAACAAAGTCTTTCTTCTAAAACTCATCAGTCTATTCTTGTTCTGAGAAATTAAGGTTATTCCATGCGAGAAATTGCCATGAAACTGAAGATCTCGTACACCGCTGTGTACTACTCCCTTCACAAAACAGCGCAACCAGAATAGAAAGAGGAGTGGGAGGCCCCGGTGCACAACGGAGGAAGAGGACAAGGACATTAGAGTGTCTAGTTTGAGAAACAGACGCCTCACAGTCCTCAACTGGCAGCTTCATTAAATAGTACCCGCAAAACACCAGTCTCGACGTCAACAGCAAAGAGGCCACGCCGGGATGCTGGCCTTCTTTAATCAGCACAACTGTTTCCAGCTGTGCTAACATAATTGAAAAATGATTTTCTAATGATCAATTAGCCTTTTAAAATGATACACTTGGATTAGCTAACACAACGTGCCATTGGAACACAGGAGTGATGGTTGGTGATAATGGGCCTCTACGCCAATGTAGATATTCCATAAAAAATCTGCCATTTCCAGCTACAATAGTCATTTACAACATAAACAATGTCTACACTATATTTCTGATCAATTTGATGTTATTTTAATGGACAAAAAAATGCTTTTCTTTCAAAAACCTGGACATTTCTAAGTGACCCCAAACTTTTAAACAGTAGTGTATATATACAGTACCAGTCAAAATGTTGGACACATCTACTCATTCAAGGGGTTTTCTTTATTTGTACTATTTTATACATTGTAAAATAATAGTGAAGACTTCAAAACTATGACATAACACATATGGAATCATGTAGTAACCAAAAAAGTGTAAAACAAATCAATATATATTTTATGTGTGAGATTCTTCAAAGTAGCCACCATTTGCCTTGATGACAGCTTTGTACACTCTTGGCATTATGGGTTATTGTGTGTAGGTTGATGAGGAAATATTTTTTTGATCCATTTATCAACGAGGCTGTAATGTAACAAAACGTGGGAAAAGGGAAGGAGTCTGAATAGTTTCCCAATGCACTGTACACTACTTGAGGCCGAGGCTGTTATTCACCCAGACCCAGACCAGATTGGGATTAAACCAGACCCTCCAGCAGAAAAAGACTCTGGTTCCTGTGTGTGGTTCGTGTGTTTGGCAGGCGTCCTGAATAGGGAGGGCAGGGCAGGACGGGCGCCCAGGGGAGAGATGAGACTTCCCAGTGAAAGAGCCGCAATAATGGGGAATTTCACGGCTGCTGGTTAGGATTGGAACCCCCTGAAAGGACCAGTCTGTGTGAACATCAGCCCCCGCCTGGGGGGGTCACCATTGTTGGGGTACGGAGAGGGGACATGGGAGTGACATCATCATCGTTAATGCCAATGAGAACAACAGCTGTCTCATAGAGCTATTCATACTTTCTGATATTAAGTCTACAGAATCAGTTATGGTTCATGTATTACTGCTGTATTGTCAACTATCACAAACAATATCTAGCCCTTGGCAATAACTGAAATTGAGTCACCAAAAGTTGGTTTGTGTACTTGAATGGAGCTCTCTCTCCCTCTTTCGCTGTATCGCCTGCTTGGGCTCTCTCATCTCTCACTCTCTCTCTCTTTCTCTCGCTCTGAAAGGATGGGTTGCTGTACTCTGAAAAAAGCATGTGTCCCTTTATTCTGAGCTAGAGATTCAAACAGACCTGGGGTTCTTTTAGGTCACTGCTGCCATTCTCTGTTCTGTGCACCAGCAGCCTCATCAGCCAATCAGATCCATACATGATGTTTGAAGTTCCTTAACACAAAGAAGTTCTTTGAAGTTATTCATTGTGACAGTGCTCTGTTGAGTCAGCTGACATCGTCAAACCTTACGTACAGAAGCGGAGCTTATATTTGAACCCCAAAGTAGGCTATGTCATGGTGGGTTTTCTACTTTTCCATCTTGGAATTGCTCTCAGACCATCTGGACAGTTTATTTTGAGACTTTTACCTTTATTTAACCAGGCCAGTCAGTTAAGAACAAATTCATATTGATGAAGACGGCCTACACCAGCCAAACCAGGACGACGCTGGGCCAATTGTGCGCTGCCCTGTGGGACTCCCAATCACAGCCGGTTGTGATCCGTTGAATCTTTGTTTTTTTTCCTCGTGTGAGCAGTGGGTGAAGTGGCGGAATGGGCTGATCAAACGTTGACTAGCCTGCGTGATTTGTTCCGATTTGTTTCCGATTTGTTCCGCTGGCTTGTACAAACACAGCCCCCTCTGGCTCCCTCAGAAAGCAGCAGAGAAAGAAAAGATGGTGTGAATATATATATATATATATATATATATATATATATATATATATATATATATATATCAGGTGAAAGCAAATACAGTACATTTCCAGGTATTTATTTGGACAGTGAAGCTAACACTTTTAATTTGGCTCCATACTCCAGCATTTTGGATTTGACAGTACAGAATAATGTCACCTTGTATTTGATGGTATGTTCATACATATCTTTTTTACCGTTTAGAAATGAAAGCACTTTATGTATCTTTTCCCAACCCATCTGAAGGTGTCATAAGTATTTGGACAAATTCACTTATATGTGTATTAAAGTCTCATATTCCTAGCACGCAATGACCTTATCAAGTTTGTGACAAGTTACAAACTTGTTGGATGCATTTGCAGTTTGTTTTGGTTGTGTGTCAGATTACGCAATAGAAATGAATGTTAGATGATGTACACTAAGTGTACAAAACATTTAAGAATACCTTCCTATTATTGAGTTGCGCTTCTGCCCTCAGAACCGCCTCAATTCGTCGGGGCATGGACTCTACAAGGTGTCAAAGCGTTCCACAGGGATGTTGGCCCACGTTGACTCCAATGCTTCCCACAGCTGTTTCAAGTTGGCTGGTTGTCCTTTGGGTGGTGGACCATCTTTGATACACATGGGAAACTGTTGAGCGTGAAAAACCTGGCACCCACTACCATACCCCATTCAAAGACACTTCAATCTTTTGTCTTTCGCATTCACCCTCTTAATGGCACAGATACACAATCCACAATCTGTCTCATTTGTCTCAAGGCTTAACAATCCTTCTTTAACAAGTCTCCTCCCCTTCATCTACACTGATTGAAGTGGATTTAACAAGTGACATCAACAAAGGATCATAGTTTTCCCCTAAATTGACTTGGTCAGTCTGTCATTTTAGAGTCATTTTTATTGTAAATATGAATAGAATATGTTTCTGAACACTTCTACGTTAATGTGAATGCTATCATGATTACGGATATCAATGGATGAATTGTGAATAATGATGAGTGAGAATGTTACAGAGGCACAAATATCATACCAAACTCCGTTCTTGTGTTGGTAACATTATATAAAATGCATTTCTTTGATCTCAGATGGTGATGTTCATTATCTGTATGGTGAATAAAGTGCTTAAATATAGTGAGTCTGTCGCCTTACCGTTAAGGATGGCCATCCTGCTAACTGATATAAGGTACATGTGCAAGAGGTCTTGTGTTGGTACACATTTTGTAGCAGCATGGTAAAGTGTGTCTAGAGTGTGCAGGTAAAACCCTGGGCCATTCATGTACGGAACATCACCAAAGGCAACCAAAAAAAGGCGACAACAAAGTCTTTACTTGCTTGAAATGAAAAAGAAGACTTGTTCCTAAATTAAAAGGGAGCTGTTGAATGTGCACCTTAAAGGACATAGTTTAATCAAGGTGAAATCCCAAGTACTCGTATGAGGACACCACCAATACTATCTCAAAGGTATTTGTCAATGGCCTTTTCTCATTTGCATTCTCCTTGCGTCCTCTGTCCTCATCTCCTTCTCAAAACTCATAGGATGAGAAAGCAAGAGGTCCCACCCCTCTGACCTTTTCTCCAATGGGTTTTGAGAAGGAGACAAGGAAAGAGAGGAAAGGACGTGAGGAGTATACAATTGAGAAAACGCCTGTGTGTCTGTCATTTGGCATGTTCTGTATACATCAAAGGAGGTTGGTGGAACCTTAAATGGGGAGAACGGGCTCGTGTTAATGACTGGAGCAGAATTAGTGGAATGGTATCAAATGCATCAAACAGGTGTTTGATGCTATCCCATTTGCTCCGTTCCGGCCATTATTGTGAGCCGTTCTATGTATGTATGTATGTACGTATGAGTTGAAGTCGGAAGTTTACACCTTAGCCAAATTCATTTAAACTCAGTTTTTCTTTAACCAGCATGCCTACCACATCATTCTGTAGAGATACGCCATCCCACCTGGTTTGTGCTTAGTGGGACTGTTATTTGTTTTTCAACAGGACAATGACCAAACACACCTCCAGGCTGTGTAAGGGCTATCTGACCAAGAAGGAGAGTGATGGAGTGCTGCATCAGATGACCCGGCCTTCACAATCATCCAACCTCAACCCTGTTGAGATGGTTTTGGATGAGCTGGGCTGCAGAGATAAGGAAAAACAGCCAACAAGTGCTCAGCATATGTGGGAACTCCTTCAATGCTGTTGGAAAAGTATTCCTCATGAAGCTGGTTGAGAGAATGCCAAGCGTGTACAAAGCTGTTATCAAGTCAAAGGGTGGTTCCTTTGAAGAATCTCAAATCTAAAATATATTTTGATTTGTTTAACACTTTTTGGTCATTAAATGATTGCATCCTGTTTCCATTGATCATCTTTGAGATGTTTCTACAACTTGATTGGAGTCCACCTGTGGTAAATTCAATTGATTGGACATGATTTGGAAAGGCACACACTTGTGTATATAAGGTCCCCAAGCCATAAGGTAGAAGGAATTGTCCATAGAGCTCTGAGACAGGATTGTGTCGAGGCAAAGATCTGAGGTAGGGTTTTGAAATGTTGTTTTTTTGCAGCATTCAAGGTCCCCAAGAACACAGCGGCCTCCATCATTCTTAAATGGATGAAGTTTGGAAACACCAAGACTCTTCCTAAAGCTGGCCGCCTGGCCAAACTGAGCAATCAGGGGAGAAGGGCCTTGGTCAGGGAGGTGAGTAAGAACCTGATGGTCACTCTGACACAACTCCAGAGTTCCTCTGTGGAGATGGGAGAACCTTCCACAAGGACAACCATCTCTGCAGCACTCCACCAATCAGTCCCTAACCTGTAGTGACACCCCATCCCGTGAACGGGACCGTTGTCATCATCTGACACTAATTAGCATAAATCTTAAATCATAATCTTCCTAAAAATTATTCCTATTCATGAAAATCACAAGTGAAATGTATTGGAACACAGCTTAGCCTTTTGTTAATCACCCTGTCATCTCAGATTTTCAAAATATGCTTTACAGCCAACGCTAGACAAGCATTTGTGTAAGTTTATCATAGCCTAGCATAGCATTATGCCTTGCTAGCAGCAGGCAACCTTGTCACGGAAATCAGAAAAGCAATCAAATTAAATCGTTTACCTTTGATGAACTTCGGATGTTTTCACTCACGAGACTCCCAGGTAGACAGCCAAAGTTAATTTTTCCCAAAATATTATTTTTGTAGGCGAAATAGCTCCGTTTGTTCTTCACGTTTGGCTGAGAAATCGATCCTCAAGGTGTTTTTCTAATATCTATTCGATAATATATCCGTCGGGACAATTCGTTTTTCACTAGGGCCATTGGAGTAATGGCTACCTTTGTATTTTACGCGAGAGCAATGTAAAACAATGCGTAAAACAATGCTGTAGACACCTTGGGGAATACGTAGAAAGTGTAAGCTCGTTGATGGTACATTCACAGCTGAATAGGGAGTCATTGGAACGCAGCGCTTTCAAAACCTGGGGCACTTCCGGATTGTATTTTTCTCAGGCTTTCGCCTGCAACATCAGTTCTGTTATACTCACAGACAATATCTGTACAGTTTTGGAAACGTTAGAGTGTTTTCTATCCAAAGCTGTCAATTATATGCATATTCTAGCATCTTTTCCTGACAAAATATCCCGTTTAAAGCGGGAACGTTTTTTTCCCAAAAATGAAAATACTGCCCCCTAACACCAAGAGGTTTTAATGGTAGAGTGGTCAGACGTAAGCCACTTCTCAGTAAAAGGCACATGACAACCCGCTTGGAATTTGCCAAAAGGCAACTAAAGGACTCCCAGACCATGAGAAACAAGATTCTCTGGTATAATGAAACCAAGATTGAACTCTTTGGCCTGATTACCAAGCTTCATGTATGGAGGAAACATGGCACCATCCCTATTGTGACACATGGTGGTGGCAGCATCATGCTGTGGGGATTTTTTTCAGCGGCAGGGACTGTGAGACTAGTCAAGATCGAGGGAAAGATGAACGGAGAATAGTACAGAGAGATCCTTGATGAAAACCTGCTGCAGAGCACTCAGGACCTCAGAATGGGGCGAAGGATCACCTTCCAACAGGACAACGACCCTAAGCACACAGTCAAGACAACACAGGAGTGGCATCTCTAGATCGAAAATGGCTGTGCTACGACGCTTCCCATCCAACCTGAAAGCGCTTGAGAGGATTTGCAGAGAAGATTGGGAGAAACTCCCCGAATACAGGTGTGCCAAGCTTGTAGCATCATACTAAAGAAGACTTGAAGGTGTAATCACTGCCAAAGGTGCTTCAACAATGTACTGAGTCAAGGGTCTGAATACTTATGTAAATGTGATTTTTCTTTATTCATAAATTAGCAAAAATGACTTAACATGTTTTTGTTTTGTCGTTATGGGGTATTGTGTGTAGATTAATGAGAAAAATGTAATCCATTTTAAAATGAGGCTGTTATCTAACAAAAAGTCAAAATGTGGTCTGAATACTTTCAGAATGTATTGTAAATCTTATACTGTCTGACTACATGTAGAATTGTTATTGTGTAGCTAAACAATTAACTTGACTGATGATTTGAATGAAATGGAAAATAAAAAGGGTGAGCTTGATTGGCCTTCAACACTGGTAGGTTAGCCTGGTGGGCAGCTTGGTTAATTTGGACAACTGGTCCCTGTCCACTTCACCAGGGAGTTGACATACAGGCTAATAGTTACTGCATTTTCTAATTTCGAAATTAGCGGCTATAACTGACATACGTTTCTGCACTCTAAACTTGAATCCCGAATAATGATGCAAAATTCTGTTCACTTTTCCAAAATTTCCAGGTTTTCCAGAAATAGTGGTTGGAGGATAACGGATTTCCTGCTTATTCCTTCCTGATTCCAGGAATCTTCCAACTAGGATTTTTGGTAAACCTGGGAATTTTGGGAACATTACCAGAGCTTTGCAACCCTAATCGACCAGTGCAGGATCATCTCCTTTGCTCAGTATCGAAGGGAAGTTCTTCTTCAGCACTGTAGCTAGGCGGCTGGCAGACTTCATCTCCAACAACAGCTACATCGATACTGATGAGATGAGAGAGATGCCAGACTTGGCTCTCACACAGTCACATGTAGAGCGCGTTCCTCTGTCCAGGCGTTGCTGACACATGCCGCATCTTAATACGCCTGGATAGGTATTTTACATGAAATGTTACAGCAATCTGGTACCCGATGACACAGTCAATTACGTGGCACGAAACTATTGGTTGATGCATGCAACATCTGAGCAGGGGAAAGTGACCTACAATGTGGTAGCCACAGGACCACAGTAACAGAGAAGTTTAGCCTCACTTCAGAGAGACATAAGGTAATTCAGTATCACTTGACATCAAGTTCCAAGACATGTGTAGTAACTTTCTGATTGTTACAATAGCAACAGTGTTGCTACATAGGACATTGGACATTGTTTCAGAATTGCATAATGGAATTATTACATAAGTGGAATAAGGAACAGTCACTATTCCTAGTAGTTACAAAGATTCTCAGCTCATTGCTATGCAATTACCAAAGTATTATGCATCAACATGCAAATAATAAAAGTTGCTCCAAAAGTAGTAACAGTTTTATTACAGAGGCACAAGAACAGGTTAATGTTAAGTGTTATTGAGAATGCTAACAGTAACAATATATGTCTATCACGTGTCGAAAGGAAACTAAATATCCCAAAACTGCTTTCTTGAATCGACTACAGCCAAGGTAGGTGGACAATCTTGTTAGTTTGTATTCTGAATAAACTATCCCTTTAAAGTTGGTATAGTGTGTGTTTGAAACAAGAACACACCCGCAGGTGACAAAGGGGTTCAAAGTTGCTTTTGCTAAGCATCCAACTTGCTGTTTGCAATGTATGCAAATGGCATTGAATTGAATCCCTATAACCTTTTCAGTGGCACGTTGAAAGAGTCATACAGTACAGTAGTTGAGTATAATAACTGATTTATACTTACTGCATCTGTACAAAATATAATTTGTTAATTGGTTGAATTTGATTATGTACACCTGACGCAATGGACATTCAGGAGAATGGACATTTACAAAATGTTCAGATAGAAATGTATTGCATAGATGAAATATGACTGTCTGATTGAGGATTTGAATAGTATAGGAGATTGTGTGTGCTCTATTTATTCTATTTCTAACTTCAACATGCAGTTCCAGATGCAGCCCTGCCATTAGTTGAAGGTAGCCAATCCAATAGTTTTAGAAAAGTGGTCACTTCCTGAGATCTGTGTTCAAATAATTATTTTAAGTAGTTGCTTTCTCAGATCTGTATTCATATAGTTTAAAGACGTAGTTACTTTCTGAGATCTGTATTAAACTAGCTTTGAAAGGTAGTTACTTTCTGAGATCTGTATTAAACTAGCTTTGAAAAGTAGTCACTTTCTGAGATCTGTATTCAAATAGTTTCTCAACTGGTAAGCATTGGCGTTCACTCCTGGGGAAAAAGTGTTCAAGGAAACAAGTTAATTTAACTGCTAGCAAAACAAAAGCAATAATCATTCACCAGGTATTGATAATGTTGTGTTTTATAAATTACAATGACAATAGTCATAATTGTATATACATGGCACCTTTCACTCTAAAAGTCATTGTACAAATCAGTATTCCTGTGCATTAAAGTGAATATGTTTGACGCCAGAAAGAAAACAGAAGAAGCTCTGATAATAGTAGTGCAATACTATCTCATACTAATTGTCTGTTGTCTTTATTTTAGAATATGTATGCAAATGAACTCTGTGCAAAGTGCAAAGTTTGTTATTTTCAGAAGAGAATGAAACAGAAAAAGCATGATGTATTTATTTACTTTTTCCCAGTGTGTGTCTACACAGGTTGTTGTGTAAACAGAGATGAATAACTTGCAGGTTTGATTGGATCTGACTGATAAACATTAACAACCAGATTCAAATTCCCTGAAATGACACTGATGACCCAAGTGGGAGTTGTATGTATTCTTCCCCATTGGTCAGGAATCATTACACCCCTGCTAACCGTTGATATAAAAAGAGGAAAACAGAGGAGGTTTCAGGTGAAACTGGTTTGCTTCCCTTCATCGGGATTCCCAAAAATATGGAGAGGTAATTTTCAATCCCGATGACTTCTGTGAACTCCACAGTCAATTCAGCAACATTTATACATTTCTTTTTGCAAAGAACTCAAAATGGTTCTTGAAGGCTGATTTAATAATAGTAAGTGTGATACATTCAGTGATTTGTTGTTCTCTTTCTACAGTGCACTCAATCTAACGGCGAAGCTGGTGTTTTTGCTGGTCCTGATCTATGGCTGTTATGGTGACCTTCAAGGTGAGAGTTTCTTTGAGAGAGATTTTATTCTTACCCTGGTAACAGTCTATGGGCAAGGTTTGACAGAAATCCATGCTTTGGTTTAGTTTACTTGGACACTGTTTCTTAGACCTGGAATAACGTTTAAACTATGTTTTGTGAACGCTACTATTTTTCAGGGGAACAAATAGTTACTTTGGAGACGACTACAACTATTTGAATACAGATCTGAGAAAGTTACTACCTTTCAAAGCTAGTTTAATACAGATCTCAGAAAGTGACTACATTTCAAAGCTAGTTTAATACAGATCTGAGAAAGTAACTACCTTTCAAAGCTAGTTTAATACAGATCTCAGAAAGTGACTACCTTTCAAAGCTAGTTTAATACAGATCTGAGAAAGTGACTACCTTTCAAAGCTAGTTTAATACAGATCTCAGAAAGTGACTACCTTTCAAAGCTAGTTTAATACAGATCTCAGAAAGTGACTACCTTTCAAAGCTAGTTTAATACAGATCTCAGAAAGTGACTACCTTTCAAAGCTAGTTTAATACAGATCTCAGAAAGTGACTACCTTTCAAAGCTAGTTTAATACAGATCTCAGAAAGTGACTACCTTTCAAAGCTAGTTTAATACAGATCTGAGAAAGTAACTACCTTTCAAAGCTAGTTTAATACAGATCTCAGAAAGTGACTACCTTTCAAAGCTAGTTTAATACAGATCTGAGAAAGTGACTACCTTTCAAAGCTAGTTTAATACAGATCTCAGAAAGTGACTACCTTTCAAAGCTAGTTTAATACAGATCTCAGAAAGTAACTACCTTTCAAAGCTAGTTTAATACAGATCTCAGAAAGTAACTACCTTTCAAAGCTAGTTTAATACAGATCTCAGAAAGTAACTACCTTTCAAAGCTAGTTTAATACAGATCTCAGAAAGTGACTACCTTTCAAAGCTAGTTTAATACAGATCTGAGAAAGTTACTACCTTTCAAAGCTAGTTTAATACAGATCTCAGAAAGTGACTACCTTTCAAAGCTAGTTTAATACAGATCTCAGAAAGTGACTACCTTTCAAAGCTAGTTTAATACAGATCTGAGAAAGTGACTACCTTTCAAAGCTAGTTTAATACAGATCTCAGAAAGTGACTACCTTTCAAAGCTAGTTTAATACAGATCTCAGAAAGTGACTACCTTTCAAAGCTAGTTTAATACAGATCTCAGAAAGTGACTACCTTTCAAAGCTAGTTTAATACAGATCTCAGAAAGTGACTACCTTTCAAAGCTAGTTTAATACAGATCTCAGAAAGTGACTACCTTTCAAAGCTAGTTTAATACAGATCTGAAAGTAACTACCTTTCAAAGCTAGTTTAATACAGATCTCAGAAAGTGACTACCTTTCAAAGCTAGTTTAATACAGATCTGAGAAAGTGACTACCTTTCAAAGCTAGTTTAATACAGATCTCAGAAAGTGACTACCTTTCAAAGCTAGTTTAATACAGATCTCAGAAAGTGACTACCTTTCAAAGCTAGTTTAATACAGATCTCAGAAAGTAACTACCTTTCAAAGCTAGTTTAATACAGATCTCAGAAAGTAACTACCTTTCAAAGCTAGTTTAATACAGATCTCAGAAAGTAACTACCTTTCAAAGCTAGTTTAATACAGATCTGAGAAAGTTACTACCTTTCAAAGCTAGTTTAATACAGATCTCAGAAAGTGACTACCTTTCAAAGCTAGTTTAATACAGATCTGAGAAAGTGACTACCTTTCAAAGCTAGTTTAATACAGATCTCAGAAAGTGACTACCTTTCAAAGCTAGTTTAATACAGATCTCAGAAAGTGACTACCTTTCAAAGCTAGTTTAATACAGATCTCAGAAAGTGACTACCTTTCAAAGCTAGTTTAATACAGATCTCAGAAAGTGACTACCTTTCAAAGCTAGTTTAATACAGATCTCAGAAAGTGACTACCTTTCAAAGCTAGTTTAATACAGATCTGTAACTACCTTTCAAAGCTAGTTTAATACAGATCTCAGAAAGTGACTACCTTTCAAAGCTAGTTTAATACAGATCTGAGAAAGTGACTACCTTTCAAAGCTAGTTTAATACAGATCTCAGAAAGTGACTACCTTTCAAAGCTAGTTTAATACAGATCTCAGAAAGTGACTACCTTTCAAAGCTAGTTTAATACAGATCTCAGAAAGTGACTACCTTTCAAAGCTAGTTTAATACAGATCTCAGAAAGTGACTACCTTTCAAAGCTAGTTTAATACAGATCTCAGAAAGTGACTACCTTTCAAAGCTAGTTTAATACAGATCTCAGAAAGTGACTACCTTTCAAAGCTAGTTTAATACAGATCTCAGAAAGTGACTACCTTTCAAAGCTAGTTTAATACAGATCTGAGAAAGTAACTACCTTTCAAAGCTAGTTTAATACAGATCTCAGAAAGTGACTACCTTTCAAAGCTAGTTTAATACAGATCTGAGAAAGTGACTACCTTTCAAAGCTAGTTTAATACAGATCTCAGAAAGTGACTACCTTTCAAAGCTAGTTTAATACAGATCTCAGAAAGTGACTACCTTTCAAAGCTAGTTTAATACAGATCTCAGAAAGTGACTACCTTTCAAAGCTAGTTTAATACAGATCTCAGAAAGTGACTACCTTTCAAAGCTAGTTTAATACAGATCTGAGAAAGTAACTACCTTTCAAAGCTAGTTTAATACAGATCTCAGAAAGTGACTACCTTTCAAAGCTAGTTTAATACAGATCTGAGAAAGTGACTACCTTTCAAAGCTAGTTTAATACAGATCTCAGAAAGTGACTACCTTTCAAAGCTAGTTTAATACAGATCTCAGAAAGTAACTACCTTTCAAAGCTAGTTTAATACAGATCTCAGAAAGTAACTACCTTTCAAAGCTAGTTTAATACAGATCTCAGAAAGTGACTACCTTTCAAAGCTAGTTTAATACAGATCTCAGAAAGTGACTACCTTTCAAAGCTAGTTTAATACAGATCTCAGAAAGTGACTACCTTTCAAAGCTAGTTTAATACAGATCTGAGAAAGTAACTACCTTTCAAAGCTAGTTTAATACAGATCTCAGAAAGTGACTACCTTTCAAAGCTAGTTTAATACAGATCTGAGAAAGTGACTACCTTTCAAAGCTAGTTTAATACAGATCTCAGAAAGTGACTACCTTTCAAAGCTAGTTTAATACAGATCTCAGAAAGTAACTACCTTTCAAAGCTAGTTTAATACAGATCTCAGAAAGTAACTACCTTTCAAAGCTAGTTTAATACAGATCTCAGAAAGTAACTACCTTTCAAAGCTAGTTTAATACAGATCTGAGAAAGTTACTACCTTTCAAAGCTAGTTTAATACAGATCTCAGAAAGTGACTACCTTTCAAAGCTAGTTTAATACAGATCTGAGAAAGTGACTACCTTTCAAAGCTAGTTTAATACAGATCTCAGAAAGTGACTACCTTTCAAAGCTAGTTTAATACAGATCTCAGAAAGTGACTACCTTTCAAAGCTAATTTAATACAGATCTCAGAAAGTGACTACCTTTCAAAGCTAGTTTAATACAGATCTCAGAAAGTGACTACCTTTCAAAGCTAGTTTAATACAGATCTCAGAAAGTGACTACCTTTCAAAGCTAGTTTAATACAGATCTCAGAAAGTGACTACCTTTCAAAGCTAGTTTAATACAGATCTGAGAAAGTGACTACCTTTCAAAGCTAGTTTAATACAGATCTCAGAAAGTAACTACCTTTCAAAGCTAGTTTAATACAGATCTCAGAAAGTGACTACCTTTCAAAGCTAGTTTAATACAGATTCAGAAAGTGACTACCTTTCAAAGCTAGTTTAATACAGATCTCAGAAAGTGACTACCTTTCAAAGCTAGTTTAATACAGATCTCAGAAAGTGACTACCTTTCAAAGCTAGTTTAATACAGATCTCAGAAAGTGACTACCTTTCAAAGCTAGTTTAATACAGATCTCAGAAAGTAACTACCTTTCAAAGCTAGTTTAATACAGATCTCAGAAAGTAACTACCTTTCAAAGCTAGTTTAATACAGATCTCAGAAAGTGACTACCTTTCAAAGCTAGTTTAATACAGATCTCAGAAAGTGACTACCTTTCAAAGCTAGTTTAATACAGATCTCAGAAAGTGACTACCTTTCAAAGCTAGTTTAATACAGATCTGAGAAAGTAACTACCTTTCAAAGCTAGTTTAATACAGATCTCAGAAAGTGACTACCTTTCAAAGCTAGTTTAATACAGATCTGAGAAAGTGACTACCTTTCAAAGCTAGTTTAATACAGATCTCAGAAAGTGACTACCTTTCAAAGCTAGTTTAATACAGATCTCAGAAAGTAACTACCTTTCAAAGCTAGTTTAATACAGATCTCAGAAAGTAACTACCTTTCAAAGCTAGTTTAATACAGATCTCAGAAAGTAACTACCTTTCAAAGCTAGTTTAATACAGATCTGAGAAAGTTACTACCTTTCAAAGCTAGTTTAATACAGATCTCAGAAAGTGACTACCTTTCAAAGCTAGTTTAATACAGATCTGAGAAAGTGACTACCTTTCAAAGCTAGTTTAATACAGATCTCAGAAAGTGACTACCTTTCAAAGCTAGTTTAATACAGATCTCAGAAAGTGACTACCTTTCAAAGCTAATTTAATACAGATCTCAGAAAGTGACTACCTTTCAAAGCTAGTTTAATACAGATCTCAGAAAGTGACTACCTTTCAAAGCTAGTTTAATACAGATCTCAGAAAGTGACTACCTTTCAAAGCTAGTTTAATACAGATCTGAGAAAGTAACTACCTTTCAAAGCTAGTTTAATACAGATCTCAGAAAGTGACTACCTTTCAAAGCTAGTTTAATACAGATCTGAGAAAGTGACTACCTTTCAAAGCTAGTTTAATACAGATCTGAGAAAGTGACTACCTTTCAAAGCTAGTTTAATACAGATCTCAGAAAGTGACTACCTTTCAAAGCTAGTTTAATACAGATCTCAGAAAGTGACTACCTTTCAAAGCTAGTTTAATACAGATCTCAGAAAGTAACTACCTTTCAAAGCTAGTTTAATACAGATCTCAGAAAGTGACTACCTTTCAAAGCTAGTTTAATACAGATCTGAGAAAGTAACTACCTTTCAAAGCTAGTTTAATACCGATCTCAGAAAGTGACTACCTTTCAAAGCTAGTTTAATACAGATCTGAGAAAGTGACTACCTTTCAAAGCTAGTTTAATACAGATCTGAGAAAGTAACTACCTTTCAAAGCTAGTTTAATACAGATCTGAGAAAGTGACTACCTTTCAAAGCTAGTTTAATACAGATCTGAGAAAGTGACTACCTTTCAAAGCTAGTTTAATACAGATCTGAGAAAGTGACTACCTTTCAGGGCTAGTTTAATACAGATCTCAGAAAGTAACTACGTCTTTAAACTATTTGAATACAGATCTGAGAAAGCAGCTACTTAAAATAATTATTTGAATACAGATCTCAGGAAGTGACCACTTTTCTAAAACTATTGGATTGGCTGCCTTCAACTAATGGCATAAATAAATAGAGCACACACAATCTCCTATACTATTCCAATCTTCAATCTGACAGTCATATTTGATCTACACAATACATTTCTATCTGAACATTTTGTAAAGGTCCATTCTCCTGAATGTCCATTTCCTCAGGTGTACATAATAAATCAAACCAATTAACAAATTATATTTGTTACAGACACAGTAAGTATAAGTAAGTTGTTATACTCAACTACTTTACTGTTTGACTATTTCAATATGCCACTGAAAAGGTTCAAAGTTCAATTCAAAGCCATTTGCAAACAGCAAGTTGGATGCTTAGCAAAAGCAACTTTGAACCCCTTTGTCATCTGAGGGTGTGTTCTTGTTTCAAACACACACTATACCAACTTTAAAGGGATAGTTTATTCAGAATACAAGCTAACAGGATTGTCCACCTACCTTGGTTGTAGTCGATTCAAGAAGACAGTTTTGGGATATTTAGTTTCCTTTCAACACGTGATAGACATATTTGGTTACTGTTAGCATTCTCAATAACACTTAACATAAACCTGTTCTTGTGCCTCTGTAATAAAACTGTTACTACTTTTGGAGCAACTTTTATTATTAGCATGTTGATGCATAATACTTTGGTAATTGCATAGCAATGAGCTGAGAATCTTTGTAACTACTAGGAATAGTGACTGTTCCTTATTCCACTTATGTAATAATTCCATAATGCAATTCTGAAACAATGTCCAATGTCCTATATAGCATCACTGTTGCTATTGTAACAATCAGAAAGTTACTACACATGTCTTGGAACTTGATGTCAACTGATACTGAATTACCTTATGTCTCACTCTTTATGAAAATAAAATTATTAGTCATTTTGAAGATGCATATCTAAAAGCTCTCCAAACCATGTGCTTATGATCATATATTTAGACTAGTTCAACTAACTGTTGTAGTTTTTTGGTTCTTCATCAAATATTTGTCAGCCATCAAATAATGTTTTATTTTGTTTTCATATGACTTGCACATATTCAAATACCTTCAAATATTATTTGGTTTTATGAGAGGTATTACAAAATAATTTTCTGAGACCTGCATTTATTTTGCCTTTAGTTGAAATGCTATATAAACTATATTCGACTACCTCAAGTATTTGAAAAGTTTGTATTTACAAATAAACTACAAAATACAACTATTTTCTACCGAGGTCTGCAGTTACCAAAACTTTTTTGCAGTTGTGGCACAAATCCGATGCAAGTCAATAGTCCCGATATTAAAAATGTTTGGGCTTCATGTCCAAATAATCTAGAAGTAACTTAATCGAGCTACACAATACATTTTAGATGATTTGGACGTAAAGTCTTAACATTTCTAATATTGTGACTATTAACTCGCATTGGACTGACTTGCAGGTTTGTTTTAACATTATTTAATGGTGAGTTTGACTCTCTCCATGTCCTACAGATCTCTCAGGTAAGGTGTTCGTAATCCCAACGCCGACAAGGACCTCACACATAAAGCTCCATGCCAACGTCTCAAAGCCCATTTCTGCTATGACCATGTGTCAGAGGTTCAACTCTGAGCTAGAACGAGGCCAGTCCCTTTTTTCTCTGGCAACCCAGTCTCATGACAATGATTTGTTGTTGTACAAACGCTCCATGGGTGTGTACCGAGTGCATATCAGGGGAGATATACTGGATTTCTTCAGTTTGCCAGATTCAAAAAATGAATGGATCTCCATCTGCTGGACCTGGGACTCGAAAACTGGTCTGACCCAGCTGTGGGTTAATGGGAAGCGAAGTGCACGGAGGATTCTTAAACCTGATACATCTGTAACTGGCACACCAAGTATAATGTTAGTTCAAGAGCAAGACAGTTATGGCGGAGGTTTTGATGCCTCACAATCCTTTGTGGGGGAAGTTACTGACGTCCACTTCTGGGACAGTGTCATCTCTCCCTGTGAAATACAAATGTATATGGAGTTGAATAGATTTAATCCAGGAAATATTCTCAACTGGAAAGACTTGCAGTTCAGTATTGAGGGAAAAGTGTTCATAGAGAAAAGTGAATTGAAAAATGAATGTCATAATTATTAGCAAAAAAAATTGCTCAGATGTGATCAGCATTCTTATATATTTAGTTGGTTCCTGAAAATTGACTGAATACACATTTACAAGTAGAGAATGTAACAGATTCTGCTGTGTCATACTGTTGTTTATGTCTTGAATCAAATCAATAAATCCTTGATTTTAGATTTTCTCTGCTCATGACTCATTGCTGACATAAAAAAGAAATAAACAAAAACTATAATGCTGTTATTAAGGATGACCAGTCCTTGCATCCATAGCTCTGCCTTCATGGCTCTGTCTATGAATTTGAGAGTGGTTACAGATCTCCAGGCCCATCCCTCTGCTTTTTACCAAATCAGAGGTGGGGTGACTGCTTTGTTAGTGTTAAAAGGATTCTAGCTTTAAAGAACTAAAGGTTGACTCAGAAATGCATGAAGTGAGGCTAAACTTCTCTGTTACTTTGGTCCTGTAGCTACCACATTGTAGGTCGCTTTCCCCTGCTCAGACGTTGCATGCATCAACCAATAGTTTTGTGCCATGTAATTGACTGTGTCATCGGGCACCAGATTGCTGTAACATTTGATGTAAAATACCTATCAAGGCGTTTTAAGATGCGGCATGCGTCAGCAACGCCTGGACAGAGGAACGCGCTCTACATGTGACACTGTGAGAGCCAAGTCTGGCATCTCTCTCATCTCATCAGTATCGATGTAGCTGTTGTTGGAGATGAAGTCTGCCAGCCGCCTAGCTACAGTGCTGAAGAAGAGCTTCCCTTCAATACTGAGCAAGGAGATGATCCTGCACTGGTCGATTAGGGTGCAAAGCTCTGGTAATGTTCCCAAAAGTCCCAGGGGTACCAGAAATCCTAGTTCTCTTTAAATAATAAAGGATAATATCAAAAAATATACAGTGCTTTCGGAACAAATTCAGACCAGTTATTCTAAAATGTATTAAAAATAAACATCAATCTACACAAAATACCCTATAATGACAAAGTGATAAAAGGTTTTTAGATTTTTTTTGCACATTTATATATATATATATATATATATTTATATAATCTTATTTACATAATTATTCAGACCCTTTTTCAACGAGAATCGAAATTGAGCTCAGGCGCATCCTGTTTCTATTGGTCACGTTCTGACCATAGTTCTTGTGTGTTTTCCTTGTTTTAGTGTTGGTCAGGACGTGAGCTGGGTGGGCATTCTATGTTTCGTGTCTAGTTTGTCTGTTTCTGTGTTTGGCCTGATATGGTTCTCAATCAGAGGCAGGTGTTAGTCATTGTCTCTGATTGGGAACCATATTTAGGCAGCCTGTTTTGTGTTGGGTTTTTGTGGGTGATTATTTCCGTGTCTGTGTTTGTTTCACCACACAGGACTGTTTTCGGGTTTTCACATTTATTGTTTCGTATATTTGTAGTGTTTTCTCGGTATTCCTCTTTATTAAAGATGTTTAACCCTAACCACGCTGCGTTTTGGTCCGCCTCTCCTACCCAGGAAGAAAGACGTTACAATTGATCGTTGTTGAGATATTTCTACAACTTAAATTGAAGTCCACCTGTGGTAAATTAAAACGATTGGACATGATTTGGAAATGCACACACCTGTCTATATAAAGTCCCACAGTCAACACAGCATGTCAGAGTAAAAGCCATGCCATGAGGTCGAAGGAATTGTCTGTAGAGCTCTGAGAGAGGATTGTGTCAAGGCAAATATCTTGGGAAGGCTACCAAAACCTTCCTGCAGCATTTAATTGTCCTCGAGAACACAGTGGCCTCAAGACTCTTCCTTGAGCTGGCCGTCCAGCCAAACTGAGAAATCCGGGGAGAAGGGCCTTGGTCAGGGAGGTGACCAAGAACCCGATGGTCACTCAGACAGAGCTCTAGAATTCTTCTGTGGAGATGGGAGAACCTTCCAGAAGGCCAACCATCTTTACAGCACTTCACCAATCAGCCCTTAATGGTAGAGTGGCCAGACGGAAGCCACTCCTCAGTAAAATGAATATGACAGCCCACTTGGAGTTTGCCAAAAGGCACCTAAAGGACTCTCAGATCATGAGAAACAAGATTCTCTGGTATAATGAAACCAAGATTGAACTCTTTGTCCTGAATACCCCGAGTCACGTCTAGAGGAAACCTGGAACAAACCCTATTGTGAAGCATGGTGGTGACAGCATCATGCTGTGGGGATGTTTTTCAGCGGCAGGGACTGGGAGACCAGTCAGGATAGAGGGAAAGATAAAAGGAGCAAAGGACAGAAAGATCCTTGATGAAAACCTGCTGCAGAGCGCTCAGGACCTCAGACTGGGGTGAAGGTTCAAGTTCCAAAAGAACAACAACTCTAAGCACACAGCTAAGACAACGCAGGAGTGGCTTCGGGAGAAGTCTCTGAATGTCCTTGAGTGGCCCAGCCAGAGCCCAGACTTGAACCCGATCGAACATCTCTGAAGAGACCTGAAAATAGCTGTGCAGCGACGCTCCCATCTAACGTGACAGAGCTTGAGAGGATCTGCAGAGACGAATGGGAGAAACTCCCCAAATACAGATCTGCCACGCTTATAGCGTCATACCCACAAAGACTCGAGGCTGTTATCGCTGCCAAAGGTGCTTCTACAAAGTACTGAGTAAAGGGTCTGAATACTTATGTAAATGTACTATTTAAGTGTTTTATTTGTGATACATTTGCAAAAAATTACATAAACCTGGTTTTGCTTTGTCATTATGGGGTATTGTGTGTAGATTGATAGATTAGATTATAACAAGGTTGTAATGCAATTTTTGGGGGAAAAATTCAAGGGGTCTGAATACTTTACGAATGCACTGTATGGGCTGCATGATGCGACTATAGGCTATTGACGATTTGAAAAAGTCACAATAAAAGTTTGCCTCAGGTTGCATACGCTGTTCCCTTATCAAGGGATCGTATTTTCACCCATCAGCCTGCTCTCAATTTAATATTGTCTTTACTGATATGTAAAATTTGCTTAGATTTAGATTGGCCCGTTATCAAATGTGCAGAAACAGGAGCAGGGGGAAAAGGCATGTCATCCGTATGCACTCTAATAGTGAATGAAGGCCGTTTCAAAATCATGCCAGGTAGGCTACTCCGGTTTTATAGCAGATGAGAAATAAATATTGTTGCAGCTGGGATCCTCCTCTTTTAAATGGCAACCATCAACACTCTGCTTTCACACGGGATTGCAAATAGAAATGTATGGGCTTATAAGAACACTTGTTTCAATTCACACATCAACCGCTGTTTGAGGAGCATGCCGCCTCTCGCTTCGTGACAGGTGATATTCTGCCCAAACTCTGTATGCCGTGGGCTCTCAAACCGTGTCCCTGCAGCTACCCAAAGCTTCATTTGGGAAACCAAGTGAAATTTGTTCCGGGAACGTCGATAGCGATATGTTTTTACAACGAAACATGTTTAATTAAACTGTGACAGCCCATATCTCTGTGTGCCCGAGAAAGGAATATGAAGGAGCAAGAGGAGAAGATGGAAACATACACTGATGAGATATTCTGTAGCTAAAGCTAATGTGTCAGCCTATTAATTATGAAAATATAAAAATGCCCTATTACTAGGCTATTCAAAATCAAATACAAATTCATTATAATTGTAGGCTAACTCTGTAAGGCATCGTGCACAATCAATGAACCAATAGCATCGCCTAGGGCTATACTTTCTCTCCCAAACTCATGGATATAACGTTTGGAGTGTAGCATAAGGTAACCAATCCATCCAGTGTGCATAATAATACAGTCCACACTCAAAGGTGATTACTAGAATTTGTATAATTTTAGAGTATAGGCTAGTCAAATTTTGTACCAAAGACATCTTAAATCTGTTTATTGTTTATGTTTTTCTGCCATGCATAATATCCAGTAGGTTATTAGACTATATTGTATAACTGCACAATCAATATTTTAATTCTGTTTTTCTTTTGTCGGGCTTGTGCTCGTATAGAGGCTTATGCTTGTGCATAACCTTTAATATGTGTATGGGTGGTCTGCATGCAATGTCTTAAATGCTTTGAATTAGTCACCACCTTAGAAAGCACTGTCCATTTTGTTGTGTTCGGCATTGAAACAACACCCACAACAACCGTGTTCTCTGCTCAGTTTCAACCTGTTGTTGAACTTTTTTCTTCAAATTGATCATCACAGTGAGGTGAAAAAAATGGAGCCTAACGGTGAGTTTTATAGGCAGGATACTGTTTTGATGATGAGTGTTGGATGTGATTTTTGATTGCATTTGCAGTGATGTCAGAGTGGTTAGATGAACAATAGAAAACTGATTCCCAAGACCATTAGCCGGTCGTTAGCGAGTTGGGTATTCCCAAAGCATATCCAGAGTGCATAATAGGAGATTACTGTGACTCAAAGGTCACGTGGAATTTGACAGTGGTCATGACTCATGACTGCCGGTGTGGAGGTAATATGATCACCACCACAGCCCTAGGTATTTTACTGGCCACAGTCTGCTTGGTGGTTGGTTATAGTAGGCCTATAACTGCACAATCAAAGAATGAGGGTTGGGAAAGCTTTCCCTGGAACTTGACAGTGAAGCTGACCTTTTAGCAGTAATGCCATTTCATTATTTGTTTATTTGGATTCCCATGATCTTTTTCAGAGGTAGCAGCTATTCTTCCTAGGCTCCATGAAAAACACAAAACACGACAAGTAACGAAACACGGATTCACTGATAGACAAGAGCAGTTACACAAATTCTAAATACAACAATATACAAATAATGCAACAAAAAATACAATAATCCTACGAACAATACAACTTAACCAATAACGTGTGTTACCTAGGGCTGTGGTGGTGATCATATTACCGCCACACCGGCAGTCATGAGTCATGACCACGGTCAAATTCCACGTGACCGTTGAGTCACGGTAATCTCCTATTATGCACTCTGGATATGCCAACTCGCTAACGACCGGCTAATGGCCTGGGAATCAGTTTTCTGTTGTCCCTCTAACCATGATGACTAATACAAAGCATTTAAGACATTGCATGTAGACCACCCATACACATATTAAAGGTTATGCATAAGCATAGGCCTATATAGGAGCACAAGCCTGACAAAAAAAAAAACTGAATTCAAATATTGATTGTGCCGTTATACAATACAATGTCTAATAGCCTACTGGATATTACGAATGGCAGAAAAACATAAAATATAAACAGATTTAAGATGTCTTTGGTACATCATTTGTCTATCCTATACTCTAAAATGAATCACCGTTGAGTGTGGACTGCATTATTATTCATACTTCTGTCCATGAGTTTGGGAGAGAAAGTAGGCGATGCTGTTGGTTCACTGATTGTGCAGGGTGCTTTACAGAGTTAGCTTACAATTATAATGAATTCGTAGTTGATTTTGAATAGCCTAGTAATAGGGCATTATTATATTTTCATAATTATTAGGCTGACACCTTTCCTCATCAGTGTATGTTTCCATCTTCTCCTCTCGCTCCTCCATTCCTTTCTTGAGCACACAGAGATATGGGCTGTCACAGTTTAATTAAAAATGTTTCGTTGTATAAACATGTCGCTATCGATGTTCCCGGAACAAATTTCACTTGGTTTCCCAAATGAAGCTTTGGGTAGCTGCAGGGACACGGTTTGAGAGCCCACGGCATACAGAGTTTGGGCAGAATATCACCTGTCACGAAGCGAAGCGAAGCGAGAGTTTGCTCCTCAAACAGCGGTTGATGCGTGAAGTGAAACCACTGTTCTTATAAGCACAGACATTTCTATTTGCAATCCCGTGTGAAAGCAGAGTTTGGATGGTTGCCACTAAAAAGAGGAGGATCCCAGCTGCTACTATATTAATTTCTCATCTGCTACAATACCGGAGTAGCCTACCTGGCATGATTTTGAAACGGCCTCCATTCACTAATCAAGTGCATACGGGTGACATGCCTTTTCCCCCTGCTCCTGCTTCTGCACATTTGATAACGGGCCAATCTAAATCTAAGCAAATTTTACATATCAGTAAAGACAATATTAAATTGAGAGCAGGCTGATGGGTGAAAATATGATCCCTTGATAAGGGAACAGCGTATGCAACCTGAGGCAAACTTTTATTGTGACTTTTTCCAAATCGTCAATAGCCTATAGTCCCATCATGCAGCCCATACAGTGCATTCGTAAAGTATTCAGACCCCTTGAATTTCTCCCACCAAAAAATTGCTTTACCGCCTTATTCTAAAACGGATGAAATTGTTTTTTTTTTAACTTATCAATCTACACACAATACCCCATTATGACAAATCAAAACCAGGTTTTTAGAAATGCTTGCAAATGTATTACAAATAAAAAACTGAAATAGTACATTTACATAAGTATTCAGGCCCTTTTTTCAGTACTTTGTAGAAGCACCTTTGGCAGCGATTACAGCCTTGAGTCTTTTGTCGTATGACACTATAAGTGTGGCAGATCTGTATTTGGGGAGTTTCTCCCATTCGTCTCTGCAGATCCTCTCAAGCTCTGTCACGTTGGATTTGAGCGTCGCTGCACAGCTATTTTCAGATCTCTCCAGAGGTGTTCGATTTGGTTCAAGTCTGGGCTCTGTCTGGGCCACTCAAGGACATTCATAGACTTGTCCTGTGTTGTCTTAGCTGTCTGCTTAGAGTTGTTGTTCTGTTGAAACACATTCACCTTCACCCAGTCTGAGGTCCTGAGCGCTCTGGAGCAGGTTTTCATCAAGGATCTTTCTGTACTTTGCTCCATTTATCTTTCCCTCTATCCTGACTGGTCTTCCAGTCCCTGCCACTGAAAAACGTCCCCACAGCACGATGCTGCCACCATCATGCTTCACCATAGGGATGGTGCCAGGTTTCCTTCAGATGTGACTCGGGGTATTCAGGCCAAAGAGTTAAATCTTGGTTTCATCAGACCAGAGAATCTTGTTTCTCATGATCTGAGAGTCCTTTGGGTACCTTTTGACAAACTCCAAGCAGGCTGTCAGGTGCCTTTTACCGAGGAGTGGTTTCCGTCTGGCCACTCTATCATAAAGGCCTGATTGGTGGAGTGCTGCAGAGATGGTTGTCCTTCTGGAAGGTTCTTCCATCTCCATAGAGGAACTCTAGAGCACTGTCAGAGTGACCTTCTGGTTCTTGGTCACTTCCCCGACGAAGGCCCTTCTCCCCGGATTTCTCCGTTTGGCTGGGCGGCCAGCTCAAGGAAGAGTCTTGAGGCCACTGTGTTCTTGAGGACCTTCAATGCTGCAACAAGTTTTTGGTACCCTTCCCCAGATCTTTGCGTTGACACAATCCTCTCTCAGAGCTCTGAAGACAATTCCTTCAACCTCATGGCTTGGTTTTTGCTCTGACGTGCGGTGTCAACTGTGGGATCTTATATAGACAGGTGTGTGCCTTTCCAAATCATGTCCAATCAACTACATTTACCACAGGTGGACTCAAGTTGTAGAAATATCTCAAGATCGATCAATGGAAACAGGATGCACCTGAGCTCAGTTTCGAGTCTCATAGCAAAGGGTCTGAATACTGCTTTTTGTCTGATTCTCTGTATGGTAATAACATTTGATAAAAAATAAAATAAATACATTGTAAAGTGCTTTCTTGCATCATATAACACAACACAATGTTCACCTATTTGGTGTTATAGATCTTATTTTCTTGTTTAAAAATCTGTGTGGGGGGGATTTGTGTTTTCAGAGACATATACAAACCCAAACAAACACCAACTGAGGGTTAGGACATTTGAGCAATATTTGCTGGTCAACAATGCAATGAGATAATGTTGAAATCATTGAGCAATTTCAAGGATTTAACATGTCATCCTACTAACTGAATCATTCTATCTATAGAAGTTGATCAAAGTGCGTCCATGTCAGTAAATAAAGAGATTGGTCAAAATAAGCCATTTGAGATGTGCATTTATGCATATTTGAGTATAAAAAAACAATACTACTCCATACTTCACTCATCTTACTGGTTTGCTTGTTCTCAGTGACTGTCTGTTTACACTCTGTGTAAATGGTTGATATTTAAGTTTAGGCATTAATTCCAAGGGTACATTTTTGCTAAAGGGTTAAAACAGAAGAATTTTAAAACAAAATGTATTTTGAACTGGCAATCCTCTGAATCGTAGCTCGCAGATCAAGACCTTCCTTTATCCCCATCCACAACGCCTTAGCAAGCTGCGAGCCCTATTCACATCCTGGCATCCTGGCATCCTGGCATCCTGGACACATGTCTAATAATGCTACAGGCTTGATGAAGAAATGCTGGCTGATCCCCAGTCAGGGAGAAGCTGTTCCTGAAAGATGGGAGAGTATAATAAAACTACAATAAAAACAGGAGGGTGATATGCATATCATAAACTTCATAACCGGTGCTAAGAAGTTGTGGGGGACCGGCGAAACTGCGGTACACCACTGCCCCAGACCCCAGTGCCAGATAAACCAGGTCTGACGGGGTTCATTAAAGTCTGAAAGAGTGAGAAACTGGTCGCTCCACTGCTTGACCTCTTGACCCTGACCAGCAGCCCTGACCTTCCCGACCACATTCCCCTGATAATAAGGGAAGATAAAGAGAGAGGGGGGAGGGAGGGAGGGGGAGTGAGGGGGTTGTGTCCAGAGGCGTGGAGAGGGAAGATGGAAGGGGTGAGAGAAGGGGGATGTGTGTGTAGAGAGGTGGAGGTGAGGTAGGGGTGGAAGAGGGAAAAGGAGGTAGAGTGGAGAGGGGAGAGGAGAGACTGAGTGGGTGAGAGATGAGGGAGGAAGATAGATGTAGTCTGCTAAAGAGCAATAGAGATGGAGTGGGTGAGAGAGGGGAGAGAAAGAGATGAGTTTAGGAGGGAGGACAGTGTCCATCTCAGCTTTCAGACAGGCTGCCCTGGAGGCAGTATTATCAGACCTGTCACTACACACTGATAAAACACAGTGTTCTGTCACTGAGTGTGTCTCGCTCACACACACACACAAACACACACACACACACACACAAACACTTTAAATCCACCAATCAAATTTACAGATTGACTCAGTTTTTGTAACAAACCTAAATAATCCAAGTTGATCATTTATTGCGAGTTTTGTGTAAAACACAGTGTTCTGGTTGTCCCCGGCTCCAAACGACACATGTAAGGATTCAGTGTTCGTGCTTCCAGTGATAGTGAGGAAGATACTGGAGGTAAAAATGGTGTAGCCAGAGGACAGCTATTTTCTGTCCTCCTTTGGCTACATTGACTTCAATACAAAACCTAGGAGGCTCATGCTCCTCACCCCCTTCCATAGATCTACATGGTTTAGTTTAGTTTATTAGGATCTCCATTAGCTAATGCACATGAAGAAGCTACTCTTCCTGGGGTCCACACACTATTTACAAATACATGAGATAGTACAGAACAATAATAGACAAGAATATAAAATATTACATGAAATAAATACAAAAATATGTAAATAAAATATTTAAGATTTATTTAACCAGGAAAAGTCTCTTTTTCAAGGGATACCTAGCCAAAGCAACAACAATCAATACATAACCGAATAAAAACATACAGCAATACAATATGATCCAGCCTAAAAAAAAGCATTTACACAGACTCTTCCATTAATATTTTTTATTCATTCAGTGGCACTAACATATCTAGATGAATGGATGGATTGTAGACTATTCCATGTCTCTAGTGCACAAGAAGAGAAGGCAGTCTTGCCTAATACTGTGAATGTCCTGGGGACTTGAAGTAACAACCACCTAGCAGACCGGGTAAGACAGGAGTTTACCCAAAAGGGCTTTGTAGATGAACACATACAATTGTAGCTTTCTGCACATATAAAGTGAGGGCCAACCTACCATTTGGCACAAGGTGCAATGGTGGGTGATTGACTTGGCATTTGTAATAAAGCGCAAGGATGCATGATAAACAGAGTCCAGTCTCGGTACAACAAGTCACCATTAGCCAATTACAGAGAGAAAAGTGGCCTGAACAAGCTTCTTTCCAGCCATAAGCAGGAAGCAAGCCTTATTACGAAAATTAAAACCAAATTTCAAGTTAAGCTTCCTCACAAGATTATCCATATGAACTTTTAAGTACAACTTCTCATCCAACCATATACCTAGGTATTTGTAGGATGACACTTTTTCAAAAGATAAGCCACCAGATGTGACAATGCTGACCTTCTCTGGCAGAGTTTGAACTCTGGTAAAGGTCATGAACTTGTTTTTGTGTACATTCAAGACCAGTTTGAGATCATAAAGGGAGGCCTGTAGTGAATGAAAAGAAGTCTGGAGCTCTTCAGCAACCTGAACCAGAGAAGGAGCACATTAATATATGGCTGTATCATCTGCATATACAGTTGAAGTCGGAAATTTACATACACCTTAGCCAAATACATTTAAACTCAGTTTTTCACAATTCCTGAAATTTAATCCTAGTAAAAAATCCCTGTCTTAGGTCAGTTAGGATCACCACTTCATTTTAAGAATGTGAAATGTCAGAATAATAGTAGAGAGAATTATTTATTTAATCTTTAATTTATTTCATCACATTTCCAGTGGGTCAGAAGTTTACATACACCAAATATTAGTATTTGGTAGCATTACCTTTAAATTGTTCAACTTGCGTCAAACGTTTTGGGTAGCCTTCCACAAGCTTCCCACAATAAGTTGGGTGAATTTTGGCCCATTCCTCCTGACAGAGCTGGTGTAACTGAGTCAGGTTTGTAGGCCTCCTTGCTTGCACACGCATTTTCAGTTCTGCCCACAAATTTTCTATGGGGTTGAGGTCAAGGCTTTGTGATGGCCACTCCAATACCTTGACTTTGTTGTCCTTAAGCACAACTTTGGAAGTATGCTTGGGGTCATTGTCCATTTGGAAGACCCCTTTGCGAACAAGCTTTAACTTCCTGACTGATGGCTTGAGATGTTGCTTCAATATATCCACATAATTTTCCTCCCTCATGATGCCATCTATTTTGTGAAGTGCACCAGTCCTTCCTGCAGCAAAGCTTCACAGTTGGGATGGTATTCTTCGGCTTGCGAGCATCCCCCTTTTTCCTCCAAACATAACGATGGTCATTATGGCCAAACAGTTCTATTTTTGTTTCATCAGACCAGAGGACATTTCTCAAAAAGTATGATCTTTGTCCCCATGTGCAGTTGCAAACCGTAGTCTAGCTTTTTTATGGCTGTTTTGGAGCAGTGGCTTCTTCCTTGCTGAGTGGCCTTTCAGGTTATGTCGATATAGGACTTGTTTTACTGTGGATATAGATACTTTTGTACCTGTTTCCTCCAGCATCTTCACAAGGTCCTTTGCTGTTGTTCTGGGATTGATTTGCACTTTTCGCACCAAAGTACGATCATCTCTAAGAGACAGAGCGTGTCTCCTTCTTGAGCGGTATGACGGCTGCGTAGTCCCATGGTGTTTATACTTTTGTACTATTGTTTGTACAGATGAATGTGGTACCTTGATGCGTTTGGAAATTGCTCCCAAGGATGAACCAGACTTGTGGAGGTCTACAATTAATTTTCTGAGGTCTTGGCTGATTTATTTAGATTTTTCCCATGATGTCAAGCAAAGAGGCACAGAGTTTGAAGGTAGGCCTTGAAATACATCCACAGGTACACCTCCAATTGACTCAAATGATGTCAATTAGCCTATCAGAAGCTTCTAAAGCCATGACATCATCTTCTGAAAATTTCCAAGCTGTTTAAAAGCACAGTCAACTTAGTGTATGTAAACTTCTGACCCACTGGAATTGTGATGCCGTGAATTATAAGTGAAAAAATTTGTCTGTAAACAATTGTTGGAAAAATGACTTGTGTCATGCACAAAGTAGATGTCCTAACCAACTTGCCAATACTACAGTTAATTAACATGAAATTTGTGGAGTGGTTGAAAAACAAGTTTTAATGACTCCAACCTAAGTGTATGTAGACTGGCGATTTCAACTGTAAATGAATGAATGGCTACATAGCTAACTAGCTAACACTGTAAATCATAATAGACTGGTACTATGTAGTCAGCTAGCTAACTATACCTATTGCCAGACAGGAAAAAAATGATTTAGCTAAATTAGAATCTAATTTGTGTTTATAAGCTAACCCCATCATTTTTTATGCCAACAATATTTGTAAAATTATAATGGTATTTGGTCATATGATTATTGCAGGGTTCAATGACAAGCAATAGAGAGAGTGAGAGAGAGAGAGCACCGCCCATGTTGAGGCAGGGAGAGGACGAACAGGCCATCAGGTGAGAATTTGAGTTACAGTGTAAGGCACTATCAGTTCAACTCCTCATCTTTGCTGACTGTAGCCCAAGTGCTATAACAAAACAGTTGTTGCCTGCATTCTGATTTCATAAGGTTGTCATGGCAGGGATCAAAGACAGTCACTAAGGAGAGGGAGAGCACCGCCCACGTTGAGGCACAAGGAGATTACGAACAGGTCATTAGGTGAGCACGTTGCACAGCAATTCACATTGCATACAGATTGGGACAATCAGTTCAACTCCTCATCTTTGCTGACTGTAGCCCAAGTGTTACAGTATAACAAATGCTGTTGCCTAAATTTAGATTTCATTTGGATGTCATGGAGGTTGAAAACGGGGCTGCGCTCAACAATGCCACAAACCATGTTGCCGTTTGTCATATCCACCAGGAGAACCTGGATACCGTTGATAGGAAAACAATATGCCCAAATATTCTTTCTGGCAGTGTCATGGGTAAACAGGTATTTGGTGCATTTAAGTGAATTGAAACTGAAGATCTGACCCCTCTCTCTACCACTTTATGCCCACCTTTGTATAAGGTTGCAACCGGTTATTGACTGTTATTGAATGTGTATGTTTTTTACTTGATGGTCAATGACAATGAGTTGTGGCTATGTATTTTTTTGAGTCTATTGCTTGACTGACTGGTTTATTTGAAATCTTCTGATTGAGCATTATGCCACACTGATCGGTTAATTTTGAGTTCTATTGTTGAATTATTTTATGAATTAATACTGCAAAAAAGGTTTTCAGATTGCCTAGACTCCTTGTATGTTAATTGGTTATAAGAAATGAGTATTTCAAAACCATGTACTAGCCAAGTGTGATGAAGGGTACAGAAATATAAATGATGGATTTTGACATTTAAATGTAGTTAAAGAAGGGGTGTGGTGGTGACTTTCTGAACATGTTAAGAGTCGGGAAAAAGTTTAAAGTAATATAGAAAAATGTTGCTATTTCAGTTGGGATTGGCGTGTATTGACCAATCAGGATATTTTGGGGTGTATTTTCCCTTCAAACTTCACCAGAAACAACCATTTCACATACCCCGGACCCCCTAGAAGGGTGTTGACACTGGAACCCAATGACCCTGATCCGCCCCATATCTGACACAGAGTTAGGCCCTTGCCTCAACTCATGGCTCATACCCTCATACCCAACTCATGTCTCACTGCTGTGATTCCTTCACAACACTGTGTAAGTAACCCTCTCATTCCCATTCCCCATAATATTTTACTACATAAAATATGTTTGTAGGCCTCTCATGTTTGGATAAATACCATAGTAGACCAGCAATTAACACAATCTAATTATTAAACATAGACATCAATAATTTTCCTCCTTGCTTGGACTCATTCTTAGCTCTTTTGTCTAACTGTGTTGTGTTGTTGTTTTTTGTCTTCCCAGTAAAATCCTGTCCTTAGTGGGAGTGTTGAGCTCTTCTCCAAAACCATCCATCCATGATGAGCATGTCCTGCCCTGAGGTCTGTGACCACCTCAACCCCTGCCCTGCACTGAAGTCAAGCCTCTGAACACCTCAACTCATGCCTCATATCCTCCAGTGATGCAATCACTGCTGGGATCCCTTCTCAACACGGTGTAAGTAGCCCTCTCATTCCCATTCCCCTTAATATTCTACTATAAAAAATGTTTTAGGTAAAAGTGATTTATGTCTTTGACGATTTTTTAGAAGAAAAAGAAACGCACACCTATTTAGGCGAGGTGCTGGCTAGCAGAGTAGAAACTTGAAAATAAAAGAGAGCCGCACACTCTAGGAGCTCAGATGCAAAAATGTAATACCAACGTTTCGACAGCCAAGCTGTCTTCATCAGGGTATAATCACAAACACTGCGGGATGACTCGTTTATATAGTGTCAAAAGACACAGGTGTCTGTAATCATGGCCAGGAGTGGCCTAATATCATTGGTTAATAATCAAATATTAAAATGTCATACAAAGACGATTTTTTAAAACATGCTTTGTGTCTCTGTGCGTGCCCCTGTCTGTGCCTATATCGTGGGTCTCCCACCCTCATAAATGTATTTTTCAATTCACCGGTCTCCACCGATACGCACGCACGCACGCACACACACACACAGATTCCCAAATGAATTCAGAGACACACACACTCCCTGAGACACAAACAAACATTCTGGTCCTCCCCATACTCCACACGCTGATCTCACAAACACACCCAGAGAGCCTCCTTGATGATTCATTCATTGTGCAACATTAGAATTGGACAGTTTCACTGTAATAGTCCAGGGGAGATAGATTCATGAAGACAAAGGGAATGCAGCCAGTGGTCTCTGACAGTTAGATATGACTTATTACACAGAGGTCGAGATGAGTGTAAATCAATGTTGTTTCCAGGCCTGTGAGGGAGTTAGGAAAATAGAGTTGTTTGCCAGGGAATGCATCGGCCCAGTACAGGGAGTTAAAATATGATCTTACTTCCTGGCTTGCACACACATTCGCACGCACACACATGCCTGCGCAAGTGAGATTTGGTTGGGTGGGCCCCACCTTCCAGCAAAACATTTTAGTTGACCCCTCTTGACAGCGCAGATAAAGCATTTTATTTTAAAGTTCATTTCCATGAAGGCCTGATTCACGTAGTCTCCTCTGAACAGTTGATGTTGAGATGTCTCTCTTACTTGAACACTGTGAAGCATTTATTTGGGCTGCAATTTCTGATGCTGGTAACTCTAATGAACTTATCCTTTTGGGGTGGCAGGTAGCCTAGTGGTTAGAGCATTGGTCCAGTAACCCAAAGGTTGCTAGACCGAATTTCCAAGCTGACAAGGTAAAAAATTGGTCATTCTGCTGCTGAACAAGGCAGTTAACCCACTGTTCCTAGGCCATCATTGTAAATAAGAATTTGCTCTTAACTGACTTGCCTAGTTAAATGAAGGTTACACATCCTCTGAAACAGCGGTAACTCTTGGTCCTCCTTTCCTGAGGCGGTCCAATTAAGAGCCAGTTTCATCACAGCTCTTGATGGTTTTTGTATCTGCAAAACCCTACCTTGTCACAACACAACTGATTGGTATTAAGAAGGAAAGAAATTCCACAAATTAACTTTTTACAAGGCACACCTGTTAATTGAAATGCATGGTTCAGAGAATGCCAAGAGTGTTCAAAGCTGTCATAAATACTTTGAAGAATCTCAAATATAAAATAAAGTTAGATTTCTTTAGCACTTTTTTGGTTACTTCATGATTCCATATTTGTTATTTCATAGTTTTGATGTATTCACTGGTATTCTAGAATGTATTCATCATTTGCTATGAGACTCGAAATTTAGCTCAGGTGCATCCTGTTTCCATTAACCATCCTTGGGATGTTTCTTCAACTTGATTGGATTCCACCTGTGGCGAATTCAATTGATTGGAGGTGATTTGAAAAGGCACACACCTAAGGTCCCATAGTTGACAGTGCATGTCAGAGCAAAAACCAAGCCATGAGGTCGAAGGAATTGTCCATAGAGCTCCGATTGTGTCGAGGTACAGATCTGGGGAAGGGTACCAAAAAATGTCTGCAGCATTGAAGGTCCCCAAGAACACAGTGGTCTCCATCATTCTTAAATGGAAGAAGTTTAGAACCACCAAGACTCTTCCTATATATGGCTGCCCGGGCCAACTGAGCAATCGGTGGAGAAGGGCCTTTGTCAGGGAGGTGACCAAGAAGCCGATAGTCATTCTGACAGAGCTCTGGAGTTTCTCTGTGGAGATGGGAGAAACTTTTAGAAGATCAACCATCTCTGCAGTACTCCACCAATCAGGCCGTTGTGGTAGAGTGGCCAGACGGAAGCCACTCCTCAGTTAAAGGCACATGACAGCCTGCTTGGAGTTTGCCAAAAGGCACATAAAGACTCTCAGACCATGATGAAACCAAGATTGAACTCTTTGGCTCGAATGCCAAGCATCACGTCTGGATGAAACCGGGCACCTTTCCATAAGGTGAAGCATGGTGGTGGCAGCATCATGCTGTGGGGATGTTTTACAGCAGAAGTAACTGGGAGACTAGTCACCATTGGGGCAAATATGAACAGAGCAAAGTACAGAGCGATCCTTGATGAAAACCTGCTCCAGAGCGCTCAGGGTCTCAGACTGGGGGTGATGATTCACCTTCCAACCGGACAACGACCCTAAGCACACAGCCAAGACAACGCAAGACTCTGAATGTCCCTGCGAGGCCTAGCCAGAGCCCAGACTTGAACCCAATTTAACATCTCTGAAGAGACCTGAAAATAGCTGTGCAGCATTGTTCCCCATCCAACCTGACAGATTTTGAGAGGATCTGCAGAGAAGAATGGGAGAAACTACCCAAATACAGGTGTGCCAAGTTTGTAGTGTCATACCCAGGAAGACTCGATGGTGTAATCGCTGCCAAATGTGCTTCAACAAAGTACTGAGTGATAGGTCTGAATTCTTACATAAATGTGATATATAAAAAAACTGTTATTGCTTTGTCATTATGGGGCATTGTGTGTAGATTGATGAGGGGGAAAAAATGATTTAATACATTTTAGAATATGGTTGAAATCTAATAATGTTGTCAATGGTGTATTAGAGGCGAAGTCAGGTGCAGGAGAGCAGAGTATAATGAACAGACGCACTTTTATTAAAGTTCCAAAAATGAGAGCACTACATAAATCAAACGCGCTCAAAAAAACAGAACATAAATGTAAAGTGCGTAAACTAACACCACATAACAAGAAACAATTACACACAAAACATGATGGGAAACAGAGGGTTAAATACAAGTAGATTGATTGGGGAAATGAAAACCAGGTGTTTATGGAAACAAGACAAGACAAATGGATATATGAAAAATGGAGCGGCGATGGCTAGAAAGCCGGTGACGTCGATCACCGAACGCCGCCCGAACAAGGAGAGGAGCCGACTTCGGCGGAAGTCGTGACAGTACACCCCCCTTGACGCGCGGCTCCAGCGGCGCCAACACCGGCCTCGAGGACGACCCGGAGGACGAGGCGCAGGGCGATCCAGCCGGCGATGGTGATAGTCCCGCAGCAGTTCAAGATCCAAAAGATCTGCAACCGGAACCCAGCACCTCTCCTCCGGTCCGTACCCCTCCCACTCAATGAGGTACTGAAGGCCCCCCACCCGACGCCTCGAATCCAGGATGGAACGAACGATGTACGACGGGGCCCCTCGATGTCCAAAGGGGGCGGAGGGAACTCCCGCACCTCAGATTCCTGGAGCGGACCAGCCACCACCGGCCTGAGGAGAGACACATGGAACGAGTGGTTAATACGATAATCAGAGAGAAGCTATAATCTATAACATACCTCGTTCACCCTCCTCAGGACTTTAAATGGCCCCACAAACCAGGGACCTATATTCCGGCAGGGCAGGCCGGAGGGGCAGATTACGGGTCGAGAGCCAGACCCGGTCCCCCAGTGTTTGTCTCACTGGGGTGACGGTCCGCACTGGCTTTCTGGCTACGCGTGGCTCGCTGGAGATGGACACGGGCGGCCTCCCATGTCTCCTCCGCGCGCCTAAACCAGTCGTCCACCGCAGCAGTCTCGGTCTGACCCTGATGCCACGGTGGAGGAACCGGCCGGTACCTCAATACGCACTGAAAGGGGGAGGTTAGTGGAGGAGTGGCGAAGCGAGTTCTGTGCCATCTCGGCCCAGGGCACACATCCTGGTTGACTGTCTCTACCTGCCCGTTACTCTCGGGGTGACATGAGGTAAGGCTAATTGAGACCCCCAGACGTTCCATAAACACCTTCCAAACTCTCGACGTGAACTGGGGACCCCGATCCAACACTATATCCTCAGGCACCCCGTAGTGCCGGAATACGTGTGTAAACAGGGCCTCCGCAGTCTGTAGAGCTGTAGGGAGACCAGGCAGAGGGAGGAGACGACAGGACTTAGAAAAAAAATCCGCAACGACCAGGATCGTGGTATTTCCTTGTGAGGGAGGAAGATCCATTAGGAAATACACTGACAGATGTGACCAAGGTCGTTGTGGAACAGGTAAGGAATGTAACTTACCTCTGGGCAGGTGTCTCAAAGCATTACACTGGGCACACGCTGAGCAGGAGGAGACATAAACCCTCACGTCCTTAGCCAAAGACGGCCACCAGTACTTCCCAGTCACACAGCGCACCGTCTGACCGATCTCCGGATGACCAGAGGAGGGAGATGTGTGGGCCCAAGAGATCAACTGGTCACGGACAGCAGACGGAAAGTACATACGCCCCACGGGACACTGGCAGGGAGCGGACTCTGTACGCAACGCCTGCTCGATGTCCGCATCCAGATCTCACACAACCGGCGCTACCAGGCAGGAGGCCGGGAGTATGGGAGTTTGATCCATGGGCCACACCTCTGTGTCATACAGCAGGGACAGTGCGTCTGCCTTCTTATTCTGGGAACCTGGTCTGTAGGATAGGGTAAACACAAAACGGGTAAAGAACATGCCCACCTTGCCTAACGAGGATTCAGTCTCCTCGCTGCCCGGATGTACTCCAGGTTGTGGTGGTCAGTCCAGATGAGAAAAGGGTGTTTAGCCCCCTCAAGCCAATGTCTCCACGCTTTCAACACTTTATCCACAGCCAACAACTCCCGGTCCCCCACATCACAGTTACACTCCGCTGGGCTGAGCTTCTTCGAGAAGAAAGCACAAGGGTGGAGTTTCGGTGGCGTGACCGAGCGCTGTGAGAGCATGGCTCCTATCCCAGCCTCAGACACGTCCACCTCTACTATGAACGCCAAAGAGGGATCCGGATGGGCCAGCACTGGAGCCGATGTAAACAGAGCTCTTAGTTGCCCAAAAGCCCTGTCCGCCTCAGCCGACCACCGCAACCTTACAGGACCCCCCTTCAGCAGTGAGGTAATGGGGCGCAGCAACCTGGCCAAAACCCCAAATAAATGTCCGGTAGTAATTGGCAAACCCTACTTCCTTTACCGTGGTGGGAGTCGGCCAATTTACCGTGGTGGGAGTCGGCCAATTACGCACAGCTACAGCGCGGTCACTCTCCATCTCCACCCCTGATGTGGAATTGCGATACCCTAGGAAGGAGACGGCCTGCTGAACGTACAGGCATTTCTCAGGCTTGACGTACAGGTCATGCTCCAACAGTCGTCCAAGAACCTTGAGCACCAAGGACACATGCTCGGCACGTGTAGCGGAGTAAACCAGAATGTCATCGATATACACCACTACACCCTGCCCATGCAGGTCCTTGAAAATCTCTACTACAAAGGATTGGAAAACTGATGGAGCATACATCAACCCGTATGGCATGACAAGGTACTCATAATGCCTTGTGGTGGTACTGAACGCTGTCTTCCACTCGTCTCCCTCCAGGACACACACCAGGTTATATGCACTCCTGAGATCCAGTTTCGTGAAGAAGCGCGTCCCATGCATTGACTCAATCGCCTCACAGTGATTTGATTCTATAGTCAATGCACGGGCGTAAACCTCCATCCTTCTTCTTCACAAAAAAGAAACTCGAGGAGGCAGGTGAAGTAGCAGGCCGAATGTACCCCTGACGCAGGGATTCAGAGACATATGTATCCATAGCCACCGTCTCCGCTTGCGACAGGGGATACACGTGACTCCTGGGAAGCGCAGCGTCTGCCAGGAGATTTATCGCACAATCCCCCCATCGATGAGGTGGTAATTGAGTCGCCTTCTTTTTACAGAAGGCGAGAGCCAAATCGGCATTTTCTGGGGGGATGTGCACGGTGGAGACCTGGTCTGGACTTTCCACCGTGGTAACATCAACGGAAACCCCTACACGCCTCCCCAAGCACTCTCGCGACCACCCCGTGAGAGCCCTCTGTTGCCAGGAAATAGTGGGGTTCGCCTGCATGACCATGGCCAATGAGATGGTGGCCTCCTTGATTAGCCCGGACCCTAATGGTTGACTATCTAGAGCATGTACCGGGGAGGGCCTAACTATAGGAAAAATGGGGAACCCTAACCTAATGGCTAATGCTCTGTCGATAAAATTCCCAGCTGCGCCTGAATCGACGAGCGCCTTATGCTGGGAATGTGGGGGAAACTCAGGGAAACAAACAGGCACAAACAGTTGATCAACAGAGGACTCTGGATGAGTGTGGTGCAAACTCACCTGGGGTGACGCCAGAGTGCCCTGCCTGTTGCCTCGACTCCCAGAGGTACCAACACGGCACCAACCTGCAGTGTGTCCTCTGCGGCCACAGATGGAGCACGTGATGGCTCCTTCTCCAGTCTCCCTGGACGTCCGCGGGTGACCAGCAGTTTATCCAACCGGATGGACAAATCCATCAGTTGGTCAAAGAAAATGGTGGCCTCCCTGCAGGCAAGCTCACGTCGGACATCCTCTCGTAGGCTGCATCGATAGTGGTCGATGAGGGCCCTGTCGTTCCAGCCTGCTCCGGCGGCCAAGGTCCGTAATTCCAGGTCGAAGTCCTGGGCGCTCCTCGGCCCCTGTCTCATATGGAAGAGCCTCTCCCCCACGGCTCTGCCCTCAGGTGGATGGTCGAAGACGGCCCTGAAGCGACGAGTGAACTCCTCAAAGTGGTCTGGCACCGTGTCTCCTTCTCTCCACACGGGAATTGCCCACTCCAGCGCTCTTCCTGTGAGGCAGGAGACGAGAGCGGCCACTTTCTCCCCTCCTGAGGGAGCTGGGTGCACAGTGGCCAAGTAGAGGTTCAGTTGTAACAAGAATCCCTGGCATTGTGCTGCCGTTCCATCATACTCCCTGGGAAGGGAGAGACGTATCCCACTGGAATTCTCTCCGGATGGAGAGATCCTACAACGTGATTTTCTGGATTTGCTTTTTCATTTTGTCTGTCATAGTTGAAGTGTAGCTATGATGAAAATTACAGGCCTCTCTCATCTTTTTAAGTGGGAGAACTTGCACAATTGGTGGTTGACTAAATACTTTTTTGCCACACTGTATATATATATATATATATACACAGTGCCTTGCGAAAGTATTCGGCCCTCTTGAACTTTGCAACCTTTTGCCACATTTCAGGCTTCAAACATAAAGATATAAAACTGTATTTTTTTGTGAAGAATCAACAACAAGTGGGACACAATCATGAATTGGAACGACATTTATTGGATATTTCAAACTTTTTTAACAAATCAAAAACTGAAAAATTGGGCGTGCAAAATTATTCAGCCCCTTTACTTTCAGTGCAGCAAACTCTCTCCAGAAGTTCAGTGAGGATCTCTGAATGATCCAATGTTGACCTAAATGACTAATGATGATAAATACAATCCACCTGTGTGTAATCAAGTCTCCGTATAAAGGCACCTGCACTGTGATAGTCTCAGAGGTCCTGTTAAAAGCGCAGAGAGTATCATGAAGAACAGGGAACACACCAGGCAGGTCCGAGATACTGTTGTGAAGAAGTTTAAAGCCTGATTTGGATACAAAAAGATTTCCCAAGCTTTAAACATCCCAAGGAGCACTGTGCAAGCGATAATATTGAAACGGAAGGAGTATCAGACCACTGCAAATCTACCAAGACCTGGCCGTCCCTCTAAACCTTCAGCTCATACAAGGAGAAGACTGATCAGAGATGCAGCCAAGAGGCCCATGAACACTCTGGATGAACTGCAGAGATCTACAGCTGAGGTGGGAGACTGTCCATAGGACAACAATCAGTCGTATATTGCACAAATCTGGCCTTTATGGAAGAGTGGCAAGAAGAAAGCCATTTCTTAAAGATATCCATAAAAAGTGTCGTTTAAAGTTTGCCACAAGCCACCTGGGAGACACACCAAACATGTGGAAGAAGGTGCTCTGGTCAGATGAAACCAAAATTGAACTTTTTGGCAACAATGCAAAACGTTATGTTTGGCGTAAAAGCAACACAGCTCATCACCCTGAACACACCATCAGCACTGTCAAACATGGTGGTGGCAGCATCATGGTTTGGGCCTGCTTTTCTTCAGCAGGGACAGGGAAGATGGTTAAAATTGATGGGAAGATGGATGGAGCCAAATACAGGACCATTCTGGAAGAAAACCTGATGGAGTCTGCAAAAGACCTGAGACTGGGACGGAGATTTGTCTTCCAACAAGACAATGATCCAAAACATAAAGCAAAATCTACAATGGAATGGTTCAAAAATAAACATATCCAGGTGTTAGAATGGCCAAGTCAAAGTCCAAACCTGAATCCAATCGAGAATCTGTGGAAAGAACTGAAAACTGCTGTTCACAAATGCTCTCCATCCAACCTCACTGAGCTCGAGCTGTTTTGCAAGGAGGAATGGGAAAAAACTTCAGTCTCTCGATGTGCAAAACTGATAGAGACATACCCCAAGCGATTTACAGCTGTAATCGCAGCAAAAGGTGGCGCTACAAAGTATTAACTTAAGGGGGCTGAATAATTTTGCACGCCCAATTTTTCAGTTTTTGATTTGTTAAAAAAGTTTGAAATATCCAATAAATGTCGTTCCACTTCATGATTGTGTCCCACTTGTTGTTGATTCTTCACAAAAAAATACAGTTTTATATCTTTATGTTTGAAGCCTGAAATGTGGCAAAAGGTCGCAAAGTTCAAGGGGGCCGAATACTTTCGCAAGGCACTGTATATATATATATATATATTTGGTTGAGTGCCTCCTAGCGTCTTATATCGCTTATGCCTGGGGTTTGGCCTCCACGTACACGCACACACACACACAGTGTGACTAAAACAACATGATATTTACTGTAAGTAACGATACACAGCTCATTTCTCTATATATGACACAGCTTCGGGAAAGACTAAGTCCAATTTCTCGCTCCCCTCAACCACTTCCCCACCCCCGACACCCCTCACATGGCTATTGCTTTAAATTTCCAATGTGTCACTGGAAATTCTAACCACAAAACATTCTCAAGGACCTAATAATTTATAGGAAAGATTTTAAAAATTCAGTAAAACTAAACAAATTTGTCTAGACAGCTGATCATAAGTTTGAATCTAAGGTACAGTTTGAAGTTTATATTTTTTATTTCCAACTCACCCTTACCCACGCCCTGTCTGTCTGTCTGTCTCTGTCTGTCTGTCTGTCTAGTGCACACTGGGCAGTGCAGGCACAATAAACTCTGATGCCCTCGACCTGGGTGGCATGGCTGCGGGCACTGGGTGCCCAGACAGTACCCTGTATGCTCACGGTGTACCGATTACTTAATTATCAAGAGACAGTCACCCACAATGCCCTCTGATAGCATCAGGACTGATGGGAATTTGGTGGGACTTTTCCTGAATCAATGCTACTCTATGGAATTCCTCTTTCTTAGTGAAAAGTATATGTTTTGGTTTGTTAAAGAACTGTTCAACCAGTTTTTTCACAAAAAAATGTTTTCTTTGTTGTCACATTTTTTTTTTAGAATTGCTTTGTGATATCGATGTCTCTGTGTTTGTGGATGTGTGTGTTTGTGGATGTGTGTGTGTGTGTGTCTAATAACTTGAAACTTGAAACTGTCTGTCTGTCTGAATGTGAGTGTGTGCGTGTCCCTCTCCCTCAGTCTGTAGTATCTGTGTGTGTGAGTGTACAATGCAGGGCTGTATAGAGAGCTGAGGAAAGGGGGAGTCATGAGAACCTGGGTGACTGCCAGATGACCCTGAAATGACCCCTGACTTCATCAGACAGAGAGACAGACAGAGTGAGTAAGAAAGAGAGAGTGAGAGAGAGGGGCAATTCAGAGCTTCCATTCTACTCCCTCTCTCCCTTGTCACCTTTTCTGCGGCACACACTTGTTGCAGCCTTGTAAGCCTGGCGCCTTCTGGGCACGGATATTAGGGCATTAGGGATGAAAGGGTAAGGGCCGCCTCCCTGACTCCCTTGAGTTTGTGTGTCTCTCTCACATTCCCTCAATCACATGTTTGTCGGTATGTAGTATCTCTCTCTCTATCGCTCACTATTTACCTGTCAAAAACTGTAATCAATAATGTAACTTTTGGATTACCCAAATTCAGTAATGTATTCTGATTACATTCCATTACTTTTAGTATACTTAACCGGTCAGAGGCATTAGAAGAAGACAAATGTATGTTACCAATTGAACCACATCTATTGCAGGATAAATCAAAGTTCACGTTTACATAGCTGGCCATATACGGATGTTGCATTTTTTTGTTGTCATGGAGGACTATTTATTGAAAAATAAATACTGAGCACTACTGAAAAGTGCTATTTACATATGAAAAATGGCATATTCAACATTTGCTATAGGCCTATTGTTAAACTTTTTATTGGTGACACTTTAATATCTTTAAACGTTTTCCCGCCTCTGTTTTTGTAAAAAATAAACTGGGGGATGGGCCTGGAGAAATGTAACCACTCTCAGATTAATAGACAGAGCTATGAATGCAAGGACTGACCATCCATGATATCAAAATGATTGTTTTAACCATGTTATTAGGCTATATAGTGTTTGTGTTTTCTACATTTACAACGTTTACAAACGTTGGAGAAAAACAAGCTTATATATTGGGTTCTCGTGAGGTGTGACAGTTGAACTAAGCTCATGAGGCATTTATAAATTATATTCTTCAAGAATAAATGGAGATATATAATCTAAAAATGGATGTAGCAACTACAGATTGCCCCTTTTAAATCTATCAAAAGTGTGCAAGTGTCACGAATCCCGCAGCGGTGCTCGGTGGTCCGGTCGCCGGCCTACTAGCTGCCACCGATCCCCTCTTCTGTTTCAGTTAGTTTTGTCTGATTAGTTTCACCTGTTTCTTGTTTGGGTTTTGTTTTGGGCTATTTAAACCCGGTAGGCCCGCCGGCTTTTGTGCGGGCTTGTTGTTCTGTTTATGGTGTGTGGATTATTGTGGATTCCGTTTTTTTGTTGGACTGGGTATTCATGCACCCTTGTGTTTGGCGTGACCATTACTCTGTTCTTGGAATAAAGATCCACGTTTTGAACTACCCTGCTCTCTGCACCTGACTCCTCCACCCACTCCTCCTAGAAGCCGTTACAGCGAGTTTGAACATGTGTCCATTAGGCCTGTGGATTAAATGTTTTTATCAGCATGAATTAGAGATTGAGCAATAAAAGCCCCACTTTTATTCCATAAACTGGAATCCGCACTGTGCAGCTGTTGCAAGAGTGCATTTTTCACTGGCTGTCTACTGGTTTCAAAAACAATGATTGATAGGCAACTTAAACTTCTTGAATTCAATCATTATTGGGTTCAAATACACATTTAGATTTATGGACAGCCATCCACAACAACCACAATCCGTGAGGCGCAAACGGCTAAATGAGAGAGCAACAGTGTAATTCACATCAATTCGCTATGTAGATAACAATAATGAGTGATGTCCGTATCGCCGTAGACTACACCACTGCTGTCATCCTTACCCCAACTATTCAAGTTGGATAATCTTTGGAATGCCGACAGCAGTCGTACCACTGGAAGACATAGCTTGGACTGTAGCCTACAAAAGCCTACTCCTGCTCTTTGCCCGCGATCCATCAAACCCATTTGTTGTGTCATCATAGTGGTCTCTGACTTGTGGTCAGATACGCTCAGGTGGAGCAAACTTAAACTTGCGCCTTTTTTCAATGCTGATATGAATGTCATTGAGAAAAAAGAGAAGTATCAAAGATTTTTTTCTCGTAATGCTCCTTTCTGAATTTAAAAGTAATCCTCAAAATCTAGTTTTTCAAAAGCATCTGTAATCTGATTAAATTTTTTTTGCTGGTAACGTAACGAATTACAGTTTAAAAATGTTGTAATCCATTACTCCCCAACCCTGCACATACACACACACCACAGGAGGTTGGTGGCACCTTAATTGGGGAGGATGGGCTCGCGGTAATGGTTTAAGCGGAATAGGTGGAGCGTTATCAAATACATCAAACAGATGGTTTGACACCATTCCATTTGCTCCGTTCCAGCCATTATTATGAGCCGTCCTCCCCTCAGCATCCTCCATTGACACACACAAACACACACACAAATGCAGTACATGATGGATCCATGGAAAAGAAAAACACCATCAGACAGTAAATGGACATAATGATGGGACGGACATAAGTGTGATTTAGGTGATAGCTCTGACTGTCACTAGATAATCCTGGAGCTCCATCCTCAGTGAAACCAACATTTCCCTGCCTGTCAGCTGCTTGCTCTCTATCTGCTCCATAGTCAGGGCTCTGTCTCTGGGGACACACTTGCTCTCTCCCCTCACAAGGTGTTGACAGTCTGTTAACACAGTACTCAGCGTGGTTCCTGGTAACACATCTCTCATTCTCTCACATTCTCTTTCTCTCTGGCAAGTTACGCTAGCTGGCCACACAGCCAGCTGAGCTAGACCCATTAGGTCACTGGCTCCATGTCTTATGCAGTCAATGTATGTTTACATTAGTTGTGAGTTAATATATGTCTTGTTCTCCCATTGGATAGTCTGTCTTGTTTAGATCGCATCATATTCCATATATATATATATATATATATATATATATATATATATATATATATATATATATATATATATATATATATATATATATATATATATATATATATATATATATATATATATACAGTGGGGATAACAAGTATTTGATACACTGCCAATTTTGCAGGTTTTCCTACTTACAAAGCATGTAGAGGTCTGTAATTTTTATCATAGGTACACTTCAACTGTGAGAGACGGGATCTAAAACAACAATCCAGAAAATCACATTGTATGATTTTTAAGTAATTAATTTGTATTTTATTGCGTGACATAAGTATTTGATCACCTACCAACCAGTAAGAATTCCGGCTCTCACAGACCTGTTCGTTTTTCTTTAAGAAGCCCTCCTGTTCTCCACTCATTACCTGTATTAACTGCACCTGTTTGAACTCGTTACCTGTATAAAAGACACCTGTCCACAGACTCAATCAAACAGACTCCAACCTCTCCACAATGGCCAAGACCAGAGAGCTGTGTTAGGATATCAGGGTTAAATTGTAGACCTGCACATGGCTGGGATGGGCTAAAGGACAATAGGCAAGCAGCTTGGTGAGAAGGCAACAACTGTTGGTGCAATTATTAGAAAATGGAAGAAGTTCAAGATGACGGTCAATCAGCCTCGGTCTGGAGCTTCATGCAAGATCTCACCTGTGGGTCATCAATGATCATGAGGAAGGTGAGGGATCAGCCCAGAACTACACGGCAGGACCTCGTCAATGACCTGAAGAGAGCTGGGACCACAGTCTCAAAGAAAACCATTAGTAACACATTACGTCGTCATGGATTAAAATCCTGCAGCGCATGCAAGGTACCCCTGCTCAAGCCAGCGCATGTCCAGGCCCGTCTGAAGTTTGTCAATGACCATCTGGATGATCCAGAGGAGGAATGGGAGAAGGTCATGTGGTCTGATGAGACAAAAATAGAGCTTTTTGGTCTAAACTCCACTCGCCATGTTTGGAGGAAGAAGAAGGATGAGTACAACCCCAAGAACACCATCCCAACGGTGAAGCATGGAGGTGGAAACATCATTCTTCGGGGATGCTTTTCTGCAAAGGGGACAGGACAACTGCACCGTGTTGAGTGGAGGATGGATGGGGCCATGTATCGCAAGATTTTGGCAAACAACCTCCTTCCCTCAGTAAGAGCATTGAAGATGGGTCGTGGCTGGGTCTTCCAGCATGACAATGACCCAAAACACACAGCCAGGGCAACTAAGGAGTGGCTCCGTAAGAAGCATCTCAAGGTCCTGGAGTGGCCTAGCCAGTTTCCAGACCTGAACCCAATAGAAAATCTTTGGAGGGAGCTGAAAGTCTGTATTGCCCAGCGACAGCCCCGAAACCTGAAGGATCTGGAGAAGGTCTGCATGGAGGAGTGGGCCAAAATCCCTGCTGCAGTGTGTGCAAACCTGGTCAAGAACTACAGGAAACGTATCATCTCTGTAATTGCAAACAAAGGTTTCTGTACCAAATATTAAGTTCGGCTTTTCTGATGTATCAAATACTTATGTCATGCAATAAAATGAAAAATTAATTACTTAAAAATCATACAATGTGATTTTCTGGATTTTGTTTTAGATTCCATCTCTAACAGTTGAAGTGTACCTATGATTAAAAAAATTACAGACCTCTACATGCTTTGTAAGTAGGAGAACCTGCAAAATCGGCACTGTATCAAATACTTGTTCTCCCCACTGTTTATATATATAAATATTTATATATATATATATATGCATAAAATGACAGGTGTGGGTTTTCTAGTGGGTGATGAGTAGGTATAACCTTGGCTTCTCTCTGCCACACCACATCCGGTGTCTATGTCTCTTAGGTTTTTACAGTTTTTACAGACTTCTAAATCACTTTAAACTACTGGTTGAAGTGAATGTGTGTAATGATTTGGAAGTTTTGTAATCAGGTGGACTCTTTACGAGGAGACATTTCTTGGAATATAAACAGTCATTAAAGTGCTAAAACACACAGTAGACCTCGGAGCTGGTCAGCTGACCTCTATACCAGGCGGTGACTCCTGAACAGCTCTTCAATGGGCTACCCAGACCACTCTTTTACGCTGCTGTTACTCTCTATTTATAATCTATGCATAGTCACTTTAACTCTACCTACATGTACATATTACCTCAACTACCTCAACTAACCGGTGCCCCGCACATTGACTCTATACCGGTACCCCCTTGTTATTTTAATGCTGCTATTTAATTATTTGTTACTTTTATTTTTTTTATATATTTTTTTACTTATCTATTTTTTACACTTACTTAAAAAAAAATCTTAACTTCTTAAGGCATTGTTGGTTATGGGCTTGTAAGTATGCATTTCACTGTAAGGTCTACCTACACCTGTTGTATTCGGCACATGTGACAAATACAATTAGATTAGATTTGATTTGATTTGCAGCAGACCACAGGACAATTCACGCCAGCTTCTGGTTCTGTGTTTCTGTGCTCCCAGAAACACAGAACCTCCATCCGAAGTAGCAATCCAGATAATTAGCCTTGCCCAAGTGTGAGCTGAGAAAAGCAAGTGTTACTGGTTTTTGGAAATGTGTGTGTGTGAGGGTTGCCTGCCTACCCAAACTCCTTGCTCCGGCCAAACGCTATGCCACACCCACAGACGTTAGTTGCTTCTTTTGCAATGAGTCTGGATCTGAATAGCTCCCGATTTCTAGAATGCAAACACATTCTAACCAATTTTAAAAATTCACCATTGGCTTTGATACTCTGATCGGTTAGAGATGATTCAATCGCTGACGACACCCCTCATTTTTACAGGGGGCTGTTTGTGTGTGGTGTGACAGCGAAAAAAAAGGTAGCGAGTGAAAGACCTAAAGAGGAACAGAAAAAGAGAGACAGTGCAGGTAATACCACTTTCCTCTATATCCCTCCGTCCTCCCCCACCTCCAGCCCACTTGATGCCCAGATGCTAGAGGCTGGTTTTGAGAGCTCCTGTGACAGAAGACAATGCTGCTACTGTTGTGGGTGGGGCCTACGGAGCAAGTGCAGCCAGCAGCCACCGTGAGGTGCAAATCAAGACACACACACGCATGCACACACACGCACCCATCCACACACACCGTGCACATACACACACACACACACACACATAACACACACTCCGACGGATGTTCTTCATTGAAACGCAATTCATATGCAGATCTGGCAACAATGTCATTTCCCAATGTCCAACTGTCATCTACCTCCACCCCTGCAACTGTACCCTGTTCATGTTTGTCTCTGACTCAGCTGTCTGTCTCTCATTAGCAGCCTTTAGCCCTGAGTAGGCACTTTGGTCCTCTCTACCCCTGCCCCCCACAACCCCCATCTAGTACCCCCTGGCCCCCAGGCTCTACCCCAGGAAATGCCCTAATCCCCCAGGCCAATAAAACACAGATGCTGCCCCTCTCTCTGGAGACACTCCCTCGCTCTTCCTGTCCCTCACATGAATGACGCTAGGCTAGCAGGAGGTTAGTCTCTCTTTCTCTCTCTTTTTCCATCTCTCTTTTCCTCTCTCTCTGCCCCCCTACTCTCTCCTCTCTCTCTCTGCATCTCTCACTCTGTCCTTCTCCTTCTCCTCCTCTCCTCTCCTTTCCCATTTTTAACGGGCGCCAAAGCTAAAACGTTTTCCCTCTAACATGAAAACAAGCTATTTCTGACCGATCTCTCTTGATATGAAGCACATGGCAGGTCTCTTGTTTGTTTTGTGCCCAGGAGCAAGAAAGCGGTCTAGTTTATATACACAGCAATTACGCACATTCATGCATCAACAGCCACATACATGCTAACACATACAGTGCATCCTTAGACAGAGAAACGTACTCTGAACAAATAGTTAGGATCACCACACACACACACCCACACACACACTCACACACACAGGCACACACACAGGCACGCCCACACACGCACACACAGACATGTACAGACACAAAGTCTTTACACAGACCCATAACGTGACACATTTTGCCAGTTGGTTTGTTTTGGAGAGGTGGTTTTTGTGGATGAATGGCCCTGGTCTACTGGCAGTTAGCTGGCCTCCATGAACACAGTGTTGTAACAGGCTGGCTGTCAGCTGGGGCCCGAATCCAACTTAGGAAATTAGGACTTTCCTACGCACTTCTCAGTTGTTGTTATTCAGACTCACCCTATACAGCTGCGTAATGGGCTTTGCAGGTGTGGTTCCCTCTTGGAGTTTTCATTCACTAGGGTTTTCAGTACATTTATCTTAAACCATCCCTTTATATACAGTGTACCTTAAATTAGAATTTTGTCTACATTAAAAAATATATATTAAAACATTTGAATTTAAGCATTTCGCTACAAGATACACTTGCCTTAACATTTGCTAACCATGTGTATGTGACAAATAACATTGGATTATTTAACTAAGCAAGTCAGTGAATAACAAATTCTTATTTACAATGATAGCCTACCCCGGCCAAACCCAGACGATGCTGGACCAGTTGTGCGCTGCCGTATGGGACTCCCAATCACGGCCGGATGTGATACAGCCTAGTTTCAAACCAGGGAATGTAGTGACACCTCTTGCACTGAAATGCAGTACATTAGACCGCTGCGCCACTCGGGAGCCCGACAGACTAGAATACATTGAGCGAACAAATTCAGAAAATAGTAATACCGTCTACTGCATCTTCGTCTCCATTTCAGCACCAATTGGTACATTTAAAAATTCTCTGATCTTGTAGATTATTTAGGCAATTTTTGGTGTAAGGAAAATTTTATGAATCAAAGTGGTAGATTGGTGTGTAGGTCTGTGAGTGTGCAGATCTACTCATGTTAACAAGAATCACTTTATTGTGTTGACCTTCCAGAATGTCTGAGGGTCTGTGTGTGTGTAGTGTGAGTTGTGTGTAGACCACATGCCCTTTTGCCCTTCCAGTCTCCAAAGTGCCCTTTTGGGTGGTGGTATAACTTCCCGGTTTTGCCATTGTTGTTCAGAACCCACTGCCAGTGAGTCGTTGTGATGTCCTCAAGTTCACCTGTTGATCTTCCATGTATGGATCTCCCGCGCCCGGTTGTGCTTGTTTCCCAGTCCTCCCTGTACAGAGATCGTGGGCTCCCGATATCCAAACATGCATGGTTTGAGAGATGAGTGTGTGTAGCTAGTTAGTTACCTAGTTTAAATATAAAAATTGCTTAACATTTTTTTTAACCCTTTTTCGTGGTATCCAATTGGTAGTTGCAGTCTTGTCTCATCGCTGTAACTCCCGTGCGGACTCGGGAGAAGCAAAGCTCGAGAGCAGTGAGTCTTCTGAAACACAACCCAACCAAGCCGCACTGCTTCTTGACACAATGCCCACTTAACCCAGAAACACCAATGTGTCAGGGGAAACACCGTACACCTCGTGACCATGTCAGCATGCACTGCACCTGGCCCACCACAGGGGTCACTAGTTCGCGATGGGATAAGGACATCCCTGCCGGCCAAACCCTCCCTCATCGAAGCTGGGCCAATTGTGCGCCACATGCTGATCTGCAACAACGTCATTTCCCAATGTCCAACTGCCCTCTATCTCCAACCTGCCTTTAGCTACCATGTTTCTGTTTGTTATTTTGAGCACCTACCTCCTGAAAGGTCTTTGCACGGCCCTGTGTTTGTGTGTGCGAGTGTGTATTGCGCATGTGCATGTGTGCACTTGGATGTGTATGCACTTGGATGCACGAGAATGTCCATATTATGTTTGTCACTTCCGGTATTTCTACCCAAGTTTCCTTGTGACCAAAATCCCCACTGATTAAGTTGTAGAGAGTATGTGTGTGTTGACAGAAGCACCCTGCTTTGAACACCCAATGGGAAAAAAGGATTCCCCTCTAAAGAATGCTCACTGAGTCACATGGCCTCTCTCTCCCACTGTTTAACAGCTTTTCCCTTTGTTCTGCCCAGTCTGGGGTCAAAAGGTTAGGGTCCAAAGGTCACACAGACCCATTTCTGCTGGAGCAGTCAGACAAAGAGCCTCACTCACACACCAACACCCAAACACACAAAGTTGCGTGTGTACATACAGGCCCTCCTGACCTCCACACTTCATTAAGAGTTGGGGGAGTAAACCAAAGAGACTGTGTTCTCTTCATTAATACGTTGTTTTCTTTCCTGGGTGCTTGAGGGGCCCCTTGAGGGTTTCCATTGGGGCCCCTAGCCCCCCGGCCGGGCCCCCTGGCTGACTTGGCCCTCCACTCCCCCAGCCCCCCTGGCTCTGTGCATCTGTTTGAGCCAGTGACCCAGGACCGGTCCAGATGGGCTGCAGGCCCATGCCAGCTCTAAGGGCCTCTTTGACTCACACTCCGTCCAAATAGTTCCATGATTGTAAAATTGCGTTTGTTCTCAAAACACTCGCTCTCTCCTTTTTTTTGCTCCTTTTTCCTTTGGCTTGCATTTTCCCCTCTGGAAGTGAAGAATCAGAAACACAGCTCCATGTGTTTTTGTGTGTTTTTGCATGTTTTGGTATTCTGATACATGGGCCAGCACTCTGGGCTGATCCCTGAGAAATGTGCCCTCAATCTTTTCATTAGATAACAGATACAGTGGATTTATAGTCAGATGAGATGGGCTTCGACTAGGCCAATCATCACCATCACAGGCTGTACAGTATGTACCCTTACTGGACAAACCTGTCATGTTTACGAAACTATTCTCTACATTGTGCATTTCAGACACGAAACGCCACATATTCATTTAACCACTTATTAGAAAAGATTACAGTACATTCACAACATTATCGTGGCGTTAGGCTCTGTTCCTTCTTGGTAGCTCACCACCAGAGTGTGCATCGATTTTATACACCTGTCAGGAATGGGTGTGGCTGAAATAGCCGAATCCAGTCATTTGAAGGGGTGTCCACATACTTTTGTAGGTACAGTGCATTCGGAAAGTATTCAGACTATTTTCCTTTCTCCAAATGTTGTTACGTTACAGCCTCATTCTAAAATGAATGAAATAAAATAAAAAAATCAATCTACGCACAATACCCCATATTTCTGAAAGTTTTGATAATGTATAAAAAAAAAATTAACAGAAATACCTGATTTACCTAAGTATTCAGACCCTTTGTTATGAGATCGTTGAGCTCAGGTGCATCCTGTTTCCATTGATCATCTTTGAGATGTTTCTTCAACTTGATTGGAGTCCACCTGTGGTAAATTAATTTGATTAGACATGATTTGGAAAGGCACGCACCTGTGTATAGAAGGTGACAAACAGTTGACAATGCATGACAATGCATGTCAGAGCAAAAACCAAGCAATGAGGTTGAAGGAATTGTCCGTAGAGCTCAGAGACAGGATTGTGTCGAGGCAGGATTGTGTCAAGGCACAGATCTGGGGAAGGGTACCAAAAAATGTCTGCAGCATTGAAGGTCCCCAAGAACACAGTGGCCTCCATCATTCTTAAATGGAAGTAGTTTGGAACCACGAAGACTCCTCCTAGAGCTGGCTGCCCGGTCAAACTGAGTAATCGGAAAGAAGGGCCTTGGTCAGGGAAGTGACCAAGAACCCGTTCATCTGTGGAGATGGGAAAACCTTCCCGAAGGCCAATCATCTCTGCAGCATTCCACCAAACAGGCCTTTATGGTAGAGTGCTCAGACAGAAACCTCAGTAAAAGGCACATGACAGCTCGCTTAGAGTTTGCCAAAAGGCACCTAAAGGACTCTCAGACCATGTTAAACAAGATTCTCTGGTCTGAGGAAACCAAGATTGAACTCTTTGACCTGAATGCCAAGTGTCACGTCTAGAGGAAACCTGGCACCATCCCTACGGTGAAGCATGGTGGTGGCAGCATCATGCTGTGAGAGGGTTTGTCAGCGGCAGGGACTGGGAGACTAGTCAGTAACGAGGGAAAGATGAATGGAGCAAAGTACAGAACCCTGAAGAAAACCTGTTCCAGAGCGCTTAGGACCACCTACTGGGGGCGAACGTTCACCTTCCAACAGGACAATGACCCTAAGCACACAGCCAAGGCAACGCAGCACTGGCTTCTGGACAAGTATCTAAATACCCGTGAGTGGCTCAGCCAGAGCCCGGACTAGCACACGATTGAACATCTCTGGAGAGACCTGAAAATAGCTGTGCAGCGACACTCCCCATCCAACCTAACAGAGCTTGAGAGGATCTGCAGAGAAGATTGGGAGAAACTCCCAAAATACAGGTGTACCTAGCTTGTAGCGTCATACCCAAGAAGACTCAAGGCTGTAATCACTTTCAAAGGTGCTTCAGCAAAGTACTGAATAAACGGTCTGAATACTTATGTAAATGTGATATTTATTTTTTTATTATATAGTTATTGCAACAAAAAAACATGTTTAATCAATTTTAGAATAAGGCTGTAAAGTAACAAAATGTGGAAAAAGTCAAGAGGTCTGAATACTTTCCGAATGCACTGTAGCTACTGAACCATGGGGCTGACAGTCATGACAAAATTAGCAAATACTGCAGGAACTCATCTAGGCTTCCACAACTCAGAACATTTAATCAAATGTAACGCTGAGACCAATTGAGAAGCAGTAGCACTGCCCGTGCTGGAGTGAGATGTACAAAGCTCAGTGCTGGCAAAGGAACCGGAGCCATGATAAGTTCAGGTATTTCTATATGTTGCCAGCATCAATGTTGAACAGAAGTTCGCCTGTGGTCGGCATGCAGATAGCATAACATGAAAGGGAAGATGAAAAGCAGTGTTAGTTGTAGTGATTAAAACCAATATTCCATTGCAAGTCTTAAATTCTTGGAGTGTATGAGAATCCGATTAACATGTGAGTGTCCATTAAACAAAGAGAACTGAGAGAAGAAAGGGATGGGACCCCTAAAAGCCATCATGTAGACCGCCTCTGGAGTAGCATCTGTGTAAACCCAACAACATTGCAATAATGTGAAACTCAAACCTGTGCTACTGAAAGAGGAGAAACATTTTTTGATATGTTAGTTGCTGCTATGTAAGCCATGAAGTGTAGTGGTGAGGTGGATTCCTGAAATCCTGCTATCGGACCATTAATAGAGGGAGGCTGCATTTGTTTGACTGACATTGAGAATAGAAAGCATAGAAAGCATACAGTACCAGTCAAAAGTTTGGACACACCTACTCATTCAAGGGATTTTATTTTATTTTACTATTTTCTATATTGTAGAATATTAGTAAAAACAAAACATCAAAACGATTAAATAATACATATGGAATCACACAGTAACTTCAAATGTGTTAAACAAATTTAAAAAATATATTTTAGATTTTAGATTCTTCTTAGATTCTTCAAAAAAGTAGCCACCATTTGCCTTGATAACAGCTTTGCACACTCTTGGCATTCTCTTGGCACTCTCTCAACCAGCGTCACCTGGAATGCGTTTCCAACAGTCAAATCAAATCAACGTTTATTTGTCACGTGCGCCATATACAACAGGTGTAGACCTTGCAGTGAAATGCTTACTTCCAGTCTTGAAGGAGTTCCCACATATGCTGAGCACTTGTTGGCTGATTTTCCTTCACTCTGCAGCCCAACTCATCCCAAACCATCTCAATTGGGTTGAGGTCGGGTGATTGTAGAGGCCAGGCCATCTGATGCAGCACTCCATCAGTTCTGCCCACAAATTTTCTATGGGATTGAGTTCAGGGCTTTGTGATGGCCACTCCAACACCTTGACTTTGCTGTCCTTAAGCCATTTTGCCACAACTTTGGAAGTATGCTTGGGGTCATTGTCCATTTGGAAGACCCATTTGCGACCAAGCTTTAACTTCCTGACTGATGTCTTGAGAAATTGTTTCAATATATCCACATAATTTTCCTTCCTCATGAAGCCATCTATTTTGTGAAGTGCATGGTGGGGCTGGTGTTCTTTGGTTTGCAAGCCTTCCCCTTTTTCCTCCAAACATAACGATGGTCATTATGGCCAAACAGTTATATCTTTGTTTCATCAGACCAGAGGACATTTCTCCAAAAGTACTATCTTTGCCCCCATGTGCAGTTGCAAACCGTAGTCTGGCTTTTTTATGGTGGTTTTGGAGCAGTGACTTCTTCCTTGCTGAGCGGCCTTTCAGGTTGTGTCGATATAGGACTCGTTTTACTGTGGATATAAATACTTTTGTACCTGTTTCCTCCAGCATCTTCACAAGGTCCTTTGCTGTTGTTCTGGGATTGATTTGCACTTTTCACACCAAAGACAATTCATCTCTTGGAGACAGAACGACAGAGCGTCTCCTTCCTGAGCGGTATGACAGCTGCGTGGTCCTGTTGTGTTTAGACTTGCGTACTATTGTTTGTACAAATGAATGTGGTACCTTCAGGTGTTTTTGAAATTTCTCCCAAGGATGAGCCAGACTTGTGGAGGTCAACAATGTAAACTTCTAACCCACTGGAATTGTGATACAGTGAATTATAAGTGAATAAATAATCTGAACTAATCTGTCTGTGAACAATTGTTGGAAAGATTACTTGTGTCATGCACAAGTAGATGTCCTAATCAATTTACCAAAACTATAGTTTGTTTACAAGAAATGTGTGGAGTGGTTGAAAAACAAGTTTTAATGACTCCAACCTAAGTGTATGTAAAGTTCTGATTTCAACTGTAATTGGGCTGCAATCTGAGGTGCAGTTACAATACAATACAATTCTGTACAAACTGTCCCTAACTACCCCACTGTGTCTTTCACAGCCTGTTTGAGTTCAGTGTGTACTGGCGGCTATCTATTGTTCCACAGGAAGGTTCTTCACAAACAACAGATGACTTAATAAACATGAGAGCAGTGAACCAAGCCTTGAAGAGTGAGCGGCCTCTAATTTATGTCGCAATGCTCAATCCCTCTGTCTTCTTCAAATGATTAAACACATCGCATTATTACATTGCTATCTGAAAGCCAATTACTATTCCCTTTGTTACTTTCACTAGTCTCCATAATCTGTTTCCTTCAACTAGGACTCCCTTCTTCCCAATACTCAAACAACATTCTGCTTTTCCCCCTATTGCAAGGTTTAAAACAAAAAAACAAACATGATAACTTTCTCCATATTGGAAGGCAATGTTTTGACTTTAGTATACCTTCAAAAAGTTAATCGATATTATTATTACCAATCTCTATTGGATATTCACTTTCTGATTCAATATTTATTAAATGTCAATTATTTTCAGATTCATATGTAATGCTTTGGAGAGATCAACATGTATTAACTGGGTTGGAACAGTCCAAAAATGTCACCATTTATGTACGTCTACGTGCGGGTGTACAGGTTGTATATTATTTTTATATTCTTACTTCATCAGATCATCATAATAACCCAATTAACAAATATGATGTTACTTTATCTCTAGTAACCCATGATGCATTTGTGCAACATCACAAATTCTTCTTCTACACCAGTGTTCTATTCACACATGGGTTTAAATATTCACTACTGTTCTATTTAACAGCCTATTGGGAAATAGTTCTCTCTTCTTTCATATCTCCGTACATTACGTTATACATCAAACTCCACTGCTGAGTTGTTTATCCTCATGTAATCTAAAGTCATGTTAACCTCAGATACATGTTATCCTCCTTACTAATGAGACATGTTATCTTCTGAGACATGTTACGTATGAGATGTTATCCTCTACTTGTAGATCCAACGGCGGTGTTGGACAGACCCCTAGATAACGTTATAGATTGAAAAACTCAGCTCACAGTACTGGTTGGGGCATTCATTCACCTCTTTCACACGTGAGCTAGTCCCCTGACAGTTCTCATTCACTCAATGTTTAATAGCTTAATTTCAATCCTTTTATTATCCAAATTTCAATCAGCTTATTATCCTAATATCAATCTTTCAGCTTATTATCTAGTACCCTGACAGTTCTCATTCACTCAATGTTTAATAGCTTAATTTCAATCCTCTTGTTATCCAAATTTCAATCATCTTATTATCCCAATATCAATCTTTCAGCTTATTATCCCATATCTCACAATCACACAACTTTCACATCCACATTCACTTAGTACTATTCCTCATTACCACGTGCATCGTCAACGGTTTTCTCTTGTCATTACTTGCTATGCACCATATGTATCATCAACGGATCTCTTGCTGCTACTTGCTATACATATAAATGACACCCCATATTAAAATATACTTTGTGTTATTTTTTAGAGGCTGCAGACCACATAGACATTTCTTCTAAATGCCTACAGACAGCTATCAGTGGGACTTTCCATGGTACCGTTACGCCCTCGCTCTAGTTCTCATAAAACTAGTGAATAGCCTTCTCTCTATAAGATGATGGGTACATTTTAATGCATTAGTCGCCTTGATTATCTTTTTTAATACAGATTCATTTAAATTGACTTACTGAAATCAGGTACCGTCCCTCAATTGTTTGTGGATTACGTGTCTCCTCCTGGGCAGCTCACAGTAAGGGTCTGTTCTGGGTGGGTCTTGTTGTCTTTTGGTCAGACAGGAATTTCCCTCACGCTTCATAAAATGCGCCATTGGTTTTCCTCGCAGACCCCCACCGTAAAGGCAAAACCGCAGGCAGAATCAATCATTGACACCAAATTGTCGTGGAAATTCTTACAAAGGGACACTCGAAATCAATCTTAAATGAATCATTGTTTATTTGTCTTGGTGTTTGACAGACCCCTAGATAATGGTTGGAACCTCTGGAGACGTTCCAATCAACTCAATGCACCATAGAACACATGTCAATCAGGAGTTCTGCCTGGGCAGTCCCAGCAGTTGTCTTATATCTGGTTATACACAGACAAGTCATATTTGCATTATTTAGCATAATTATTCATTACCGTTTTGTTTCATTCATGTGACCGACCAATACTGGTTCATCACATGTGACAGACCAATACCTCACAAGGCTTTTTCTCTCTAAGCTGAGACCTTGAAACTGAGATATATTTTGTTCGTTCTCAAAACAAGGTCTGGGCATATTGGCAAATTGCAGCTAATGATAGTGAGGATTTGTTCAGTCAGCCACTTGCATGAATACAGCAATTGGTTTATAGAACAGAACATAAAAAGATCACAGAGATTAGTTATAAGAAAAGCACAAACATTAAATTTCCACTATAATGTCTTCACAATTATTCTACAATGTAGAAAATAGTACCAATTAAGAAAACCTCTTGAATGAGTAGGCATGTCCAAGCTTTTTACTGGTACAGTATTTGGTTATTCAAACAATAAAACATCATACAGAGAGAAGATGATACATTAAACTGATGCAGAGTAGCACATCCCAGCCATGACATACCATGACGGAACATAAAACTAAATACAATATAGTACCGAACCCAAAAAACAGCAACCAACGGTGGGTACACATAACCACCAGTACTGTGTAAATAGCAAAAACGTCACTACCGATACTGTTAAGAAGTACAGTTGAAGTCGGACGTTTACACTTAGGTTGGAGTCATTAAATCTCATTTATCAACCACTCCACAAAATTCTTGTAAACAAACTATAGTTTTTGTAAGTCGGTTAGGACATCTACTTTGTGCATGACACAAGTAATTTTTCCAACAATTGTTTACAGACTTACAGACACTTATAATTCACTGTATCATAATTCCAGTGGGTCAGAAGTTTACATACACTAAGTTGACTGTGTCTTTAAACAGCTCGGAAAATTCCATAAAATGATGTCATGGCCTTAGAAGCTCCTGATAGGCTAATTGACATCATTTGAGTCAATTGGAGGTGTACCTATGGATGTATTTCAAGGCCTAACTTCAAACTCAGTGCCTCTTTGCTTGACATCATGTGGAAATCAAAAGAAATCAGCCAAGAAATCAGAAAAAACATTGTAGACCTCCACAAGTCTGGTTCACCCTTGGGAGCAATGTCAAAACGCCTGAAGGTACCACGTTCATATGTACAAATAATAGTACGCAAATATAAACACCAGGGGACCACACAGCTGTCATACCGCTCAGGAAGCAGACACGCTCTGTCTCCTAGAGATGAACGTACTTTGGTGTGAAAAGTGCCAATCAATCCCAGAACAACAGCAAATGACCTTGTGGAGATTCTGGAGGAAACAGGTACAAAAGTATCTATATCCACAGTAAAACAAGTCCTATATCGACATAACCTGAAAGGCCGCTCAGCAAAACCGCCATAAAAAAGCCAGACTACGGTTTGCAACTGCACATGGGGACAAAGATCGTACTTAAATGTCCTCTGGTCTGATGAAACAAAAATAGAACTGTTTGGCCATAATGACCATCATTATGTTTGGAGGAAAATGGGGGAGGCTTGCAAACCGAAGAACAACATCCCAACCGTGAAGCAGCATCACGGCAGCATCATGTTGCGGGGGTGCTTTGCTGCAGGAGGGACTGGTGTACTTCACAAAATAGATGGCATCATGAAGAGGGAAAATTATGTGGATATATTGAAGCAACATCTCAAGAGATCAGTCAGGAAGTTAAAGCTTGGTTGTAAATGGGTCTTCCAAATAGACAATGAACCCAAGCATACTTCCAAAGTTGTGTCAAGGACACCAAAGTCAAGGTATTGGAGTTGCCATTGCAAAGCTGTCACACCCTGGCCATAGAGAGGGTTTTATTCTCTATTTTGGTTAGGCCAGGGTGTGACTAGGGTGGGCATTCTAGTTTCTTTATTTCTATGTTTTCTATTTCTTTGTGTTTGGCCGAGTGTGGTTCTCAATCAGAGGCAGCTGTCTATCGTTGTCTCTGATTGAGAATCATACTTAGGCAGATTTTCCCACCTGTGTTTTGTGGGTAGTTGTTTTCTGTTTGCACCAGACAGAACTGTTTCGTTTTGTTCCACTTTGTTATTCTGACCCACTGGGAATGTGATGAAAGAAATAAAAGCTGAAATAAATCATTCTCTCTACTATTATTCTGACATTTCACATTCTTAAAATGAAGTGGTGATCCTAACTGACCTAAGACAGACATTTTTGCTAGGATTAAATGTCAGGAATGTGGAAAAACAGAGTTTAAAAGTATTTGGCTAAGGTGTACGTAAACTTCCGACTTCAACTGTAGCTGATGCATCTGCGGCATGCACAATAAGAGAGACAATGATCATCTACAACCTAGGCCAACAATAGAGTGTACCTCAACTGTGGGCTTATGGCAAATTTTAAATGCCAGTAAGCCATCAGAGAAGAATAGTTGACCTGATAACTAGAGAAATATTCTCCGTAGATTACTAGATTAGGTTTGCAGACTACAGTTGTCTGGAATAGCTCTCTCGAAAAGAATGTGTCATTAAAGTGATACAGCTCTTGGTCCGTGGGGAGATGTAGAAAACTAATGTCATATTGCTTTTCATTTTGTGATGTTATTAAAAACTGTATTTACCAAATACTGTAACTTGGAATGGGTACCCCCTTTATATGTCAAGTTTGCATCCAATACATGGTGCATAGGATATGAAAAATGATGAAGATATTTGTGTTAAGATAGGAATGTGATTTTAGAAGTCATACGAGATAATTATATCCTTTGCACAGTAACTAGCCACACCCCGAGTGAGGTCAGAAAAGCGGGTCAGTGTGATGGAACCACTCTTTTCGACCAGAGTGCTTAAAAGGACTGGCTAAGAATTAACATATCAGACCAGAATGACATGAGACCGTGGTCCACACGTTTGAAATGGTTGAAACTCTCAACCTCAACACAAAGTGAAGAAAATTACCTTACCAGAGCAGGATATCGCCAGTCTGCAGCTAAATTGGTTTGGAACTTTGACTATCTACCCGAGGAAGAGAAGAAAACTCTCCTCTCATACAATCACTGGTACGGCTAAGTAGCTGTTCTTAGGAAACAGCCCATTGGAGACTGGACAACTAAGAAGAAGGACATTGTGATCTCTGGTGGACATTCAAAGCATGTACAAGTAGCCCACAGGAAAGGCTCACCAAACCAACATCCTTCTGAAGGAGGGCTCGTTCCGATAGAGAAAAGGTGAACGGCATTCAACACGTAAATACATTCTTTACTTCTCATTCCAAATGGGCGGCGGTTCGTGTGCAATGTGATTAATTTGAGGACAGTCCAAAAATGTATCCACTATAAATGTCCCTTTCTTTTCTCCACCCCTTCTCTATATGTGTAACAAGCCATCCTATCTTGTCAGTCTATTAGGGACCTTTGTCTCATGTAAGTTTGTATGTGTATTCTGAGTTATTATTTAGTTAGCTAGTAAATAAATAATTCAACCAACTTGTGTAGTACTGAATAGTGCTTAAGGCTGGGGTTTTTGCGGATCGAAGAAGGTTGCGACCATTCAGATTATGAGACTGGTAGGAGGTAATGATTAATAAGGGACTGTTGTCGATATATAGATATATAAGATATAAGTTATATATCTAGTTTAATTTGGGAGATGGCAACTCGTTAAACAACTTCTTCCGTGGTGCCCCAAATCCTAATGAGTTAATTGTTACATGATTCATTGAATTGAGTAACAATTAAACATTATGTATTTAATCCACTAACTGTCACCAGATTAATGAAAGTAAAGTCACAACAAAAGTGTTTGTAGATTATGATTGGTGCGATGTCACTGAAGCCAATACTCAAGTTCCCTCTCTCAACCTGCTGCACTTAATATAGTAATAGTAGTTTATTTAATTTTTACATTTAGGCCATACTTGGCAGCTAAAAGCTGAATAGCAGTACAGAAGTACACCAAAACAAAAATAATATTATATTATATTGCTTTAAACGTAAAACAAACAAGCATCAAGTCTATATCTTCAGAGGGAGCCTGCGTTTGGTGAAGGCATCTACCAGTATTCTGCTAGCAGTCTAATTCAATGGTAGCCAAGTTGTATGGTAGGGACAAGGTTGGTGACGACAATGGTGGTGCTGATGGAGTTGGCTCACTGGAGTTGTCCTCAGACGTTGTTTTCATCATTCCTCAGCTCTCTGTAGCTACTGGACGATTCCTCCACCAGCGACGTGTAGTACCCACTTGGGTGACGCTTCTTCTGCTGCCTATTCTGGAGCTTAAAGCTCACCACACAGTTATACGTCCAATGTATAAAGTAATCCAATAAGGGAGCCCTCTTCTGTCTCCACACTGCAGGCCTCACACTTTAGATGGTGAAACAAGAAGCTGTGTCAAGAATGTGTCTTTTGAAAGCAAACAGGCAGCTTGCTAGCTAACACGCTAACTAACTAACTAAGCAAACCAAACAAATCAACCTCCAATCATTTCTACAACTCCCATTTTGGATCAAAATGTTGAATTAACATTGAAAACAACAGATTCCAAATAACAAAACAAATAAACTAAAATCAACTAAATATGTACAATATTTACAGGACCTCTCAACATATGCTGTATTTGCAGCGTCATGGCAACCAAAATAAAAATAATTTACTGTAACTCAAATAAACACACACAGATGTCTCACTTGCCACAAGGTTTTTATTTTTTTTCATATAAAAATAGCCATCTCATCATTATCATCAAAAAAGTAACAATGACCAATGTACACAAAGTGTTAATGCTTTTGTAGAATTCACTTTTGAGTCATTCTTTTCACAAGGAGTGCTTTCACTGAAAGCAATGTCTCTTTGATACTGTCTGTTGAATTATCTAAAGGTTAATGTCACATTTCCTTAGGAAATTAGAATAGAGCGAGATTACGTCCTGCTTTGTTCACTCTAAACCCAGGGTCATATTCATTAGGGCAAATCGTAGCAAAGTTTCTGCAATGTAAAACAAAGATGAGTTTTTATTGGACAAGTTTGGGTATGTCCTCCCTGTTTTAGTCCATTTTCTTCTGTTTGGTACCTAATGAATACGACCCAGGAGTGGCACACACTCAATAAATACACCATAAAATACACCATAAAAATGTACCCTCTCAAGGAGGTCTCTACACTACATTAAATTTGGTCAACATGCAAAATCAACAATGACACAATATTCCAAATGAGTCCTTGATTTGTCGATATCAAAACAGTTTCTTCATTTCCATCAACATTGGATTGAAAAATAATATTTTATCTGATAACTCAGATGTAACAATCATCTGTGTTATAAGTGCAGATTCTTCATTCACTAAGATTTGGAATCAATCACACTTTCTGAGATGCTTATTGAAAGCATAGAGAAACCCTGTTTGAAAAGAGAAAGTGCTGTGGGTCTAATACAAGACTGGGGGAGGGAAAGGAAACAGAGAAAGAGAGACAGGTGAGGGGATAAGGGAGGAGGGAGAAAGTCTGAGTAACACTCAGCATTAGAGAATCTGAAAATAAGGGCTGAGGCTGAAACAACAGTCCTTTGCCAATACCTTTGTTTCAATCTGGACAAAAGCCTGAACATTGTATGAAGACGTACTATTTAAACATTTTTCTTGGGGTAAACCCCTTATTTTTGGAATATGTTTGTCTCGGTGAGTACCTTTCCTGTGTTCAATGGTTGGCTGAAGGTTTGTATAGACGTAGGCTTGAAACCGTCACAGACAATGATAAAACATGCTACAGTACCATAAGCAGATCATTTTGAGCAGACTCCATGGGAAGGTACAAAAGTATGTGGACAGCCTTCAAATGAGTGTAGTCGGCTATTTCAGCCACACCCATTGCCGACAGGTGTATAAAATCGAGCACACAGCCATGCAATCTCCATAGACAAACATTCACAGTAGAATGGCCCGTACTGAAGAGTTCAGTGACTTTCAACGTGGCACCGTCATAGGATGCCATCTTTTCATCAAGTAAGTTTATCAAATTTCTGTCCTGCTAGAGCTGCCCTGGTCAACTGTAAGTGCTGTTATTGTGAATTAGAAACGTCTAGGAGCACCAACAGCTCAGCCACGAAGTGGTAGGCCACACAAGCTCACAGAATGGGAACGCCGAGTGCTGAAGACTGTACGCATAGAGCATAAAAATGTTGTCCTCGGTTGCAACACTCACTACCGAGTTCCAAACTGCCTCTGGAAGCAACATCAGCACAAGAACTGCTCATTGGGAGCTTCATGAAATAGGTTTCCATGGCAGAGGAGCAGCACGCATGCCTAAGATCACCATGCCCAATGTCAAGCGTCAGCTGGAGTGGTGTAAATCTCGCCGCCATTGGACTCTGGAGCAGTGGAAACACATTCTGGAGTGATGAATCACGCTACACCATCTGGCAGTCCGATGGACGAATCTGAGTTAGGTATATGCCAGGAGAACGCTACCTGCCCGAATGCATAGTGCCAACTGTAAAGTTTGGTGGATAAGGAATAATGGTCTGGGGTTGTTTTTCATGGTTCGGGCTTGGCCCCATAAGCCAGATGTACACCGATTTAGCTGTCCCAGACAAGTTGTTGAGATCGGAGACAAAATCCTCATCCCTACAAAGGGGTGACGCTCGTTTAATATGAATGGGTCAGAGATGCAATTTGAGGGCTACTGATCTCGTCTTTGAGCAGTCCCAGACGTCCCCATATTTTCAAACATGTTTGATTTTATCAGCACAAAATCTGAAATGCTCTTGTTGTGTGAGATGTGCAATGAAATGTTTTGAGAACGGTGATGAGCAATAACCAACGAGAGCTCGCCAAAGAAGAAGCCAGTGAGATGATGCCGTTGTTTCGTATCACTCAGTATGTGTAGACTCTCGAGAAGGTGTGATGAATACTACTAGTATGCATTTGTACTTGCCTTTAATCAAAAGACTCAAATGGTTACTGCTGTGAAGTTCTAGAGCAATGTTATTACATTCAAAATGTTGGCTAGATATTTAAACTCTGTATGGCAAGCGTGAAAAGACTTGATGCTGCTTTGAGCCACAGCTCGTTGTAGCCACATTAAATCTAATCACATCCTCACATCATTGTTTTCGCGAGACAATGTGGCATTGATAATCCTCAAGACCAAGTGAAGAATCTTATAGTGTGTGACCCACATCTGTGCCACATCATTTTGTGTGCACACCACTACGTTGGCAAGACAAAAAGAAAACTACAGGAAAGATGGTTGTTTAATGTGAGAGGTTTAGCGATGTTAGGACTTTGAAAGACGTGTAGTGTACACCCGGCTTTAGTTCCAGTGATTGGAAATCGTAACGCTGCAGCATACAATGAATGACATTGTAGACGATTCTGTGCTTCCAACTTTGTGGCAAAAGTTTGGGGAAGGCCCTTTCCTGTTTCAGCATGACAATGCCTCTGTGCACAAAGCGTGGTCCATACAGAAATGGTTTGTCGAGATTGGTGTGGAAGAACTTGATTGGCCTGCACAGAGCCCTGACCTCAACCCCATCGAACATCTTTGGGATGCTTCTAGCCAGGACTAATAGCCCAACATCTGTGCCCGACCTCACTAATACTCTTGTGGCCGAATGGAAGCAAGTCTACGCAGCAATGTTCCAACATCTAGTGGAAAGCCTTCCCAGAAGAGTGGAGGCTGCTATAGCAGCAAAGGGGGGACCAACTCCATATTAATACCAATGATTTTGATGAGCAGTTGTCCACATACTTTTGACAATGTAGTGTAGTTTAGGGGGCACAGGAGGGAAATCTCAGGCGTTCACTGTCACCCTTCTTAGCTAGGAGGGTAACCGCACTATACCCTGAGCTATAGCCTTGCACAACCCAGCATTTTCCTTCGGAGAATCATATGAAGAGCAATATTGTAAAATTGTTCTCCAAGTTATATTATTGCACTTCAGTGTGAGCTGGTTTGGGCTTCTCTATGCCCATGGAGGGTGTTGTCTAGGATCCATCTTCAACTCCCTCTGTCCGACCCATCCAATGGGGTGACTCACTAAGCCGTGAGTGCATGCCCCAGGAGCAGGTTAGCCAATCAAAGCAAGGTTTGGCAGTTAAGTCTCCTCCCCCTCCATTGATTCAGCTGCCCACTCTGACGTAGGTGACCCGTCCCTTGGCAGAGCTCAGACTGGCAGTGCCCGTCTTGAAGAATACAAGTTGGTGACCTGGGGACAGAGAAGAAGAAAAAAAATGGCAATAAATGTGAATAAAACGTGGAAAAGTCGGAGAGACCGTAAGAGGAAGACATTGTGTTAAATGAGCTGAATGCACCCTAGCAAATGCGTACCTTCTACAATGTATTACCTGTTCATTGCATGAATGCCATGACAATCGTACAACGGCAGAAATGGCAAAAAAAATTGAAAAAGACTGAAAAGAAAGAACTGCGGTGTGTAGAGGAGGTAGAGACAGAGAGATACTGTATGATGGGTGAGAGGAGGACGAAGAGTGAAGAGAAGGAATATGAAAGTGCTATGGGTCTAGACGTGCCTGGTTCAATAAATAGTGATTTCCATGCTGATGTGCTCCTCTCAGACTAAGCTCTAATGAAGTGTGTGTGTGTGTGTGTGTGTGCCACCTACTAGAAAGGAGGGGTTAGTGATGAGAGACGACGGTACTGAAGGCCCTGCCTCTGTTTGATCAGAGAGACGTCTGACAACGCTGGGTACTTTACCTCCCACAAACACACACACACACACAGTACTTTATGAACAAAACACACAGACACAGATACACACAGGCAGCCACACGAATGCAACCCACACATTGTCTTCAACCATACAATGATAACCCGCCTGGATTTGAACCTTCCCAAGTTCTCTCATGTCAACCCGCTCCTCCGAACACTCCATTGGCTTCCAGTCGAAGCTCGCATCCAACTCTGTTCTGCCACCTCAGGTCTCTTGGCCCTCCCACAACTACAGGAGGGCAGCTCCCACTTATCCCAGTCCAAGCTCTTCTCTGTCCTGGCACCCCAATGGTGGAACCAGCTTCCACCTGAAGCAAGTACTGAGTCCCTGCCCATCTTCCGAAATCCTCCTTCCCCTTCACCTCAATCACCCTCCCCCTGAACAAATATCAATAATAATTATCCCTTGTAGCTCTGACTCTACTGATAGCTATGTTATTAAGGAAAAATGTACTTTCTATGCCTGTGATATGTGGTTGTCCCACCTAGCTATCTTAAGATGAATGCACTAACTGTAAGTCGCTCTGGATAAGAGTGTCTGCTAAATGACTGAAATGTAAATTTAACTCTTACCTGTCCAGGTGGTCTGATTGGTCACTACAAATGCTTGGCACTGGGCATGGCGCTCACACACACTAATAGCCTCTGTGATGCTGAAGACTGATAGCAGACATCCATCGTGCTGATAGGATGGCCAGCAGCGGTAGTTCTCCTCAGGAATAGAGGCATCCACCACATGCTTATAGTCTGGAGAAGACAAGGAGAGAAGTAATTTAGTTAGCAAGGAAGGGTGTGTGTGTGTGTGCGTGCATATTTGTCACTGGCTGGGAGAGATGCACTGAGGGTCCTGTACACATGTAATGAGGTAGCTCATTGTGTGAGGGAAAGGGAAGGGGGATACCTAGTCAGTTGTACAACTGAATGCCTTCAATTGAAATGTGTCTTCTGCATTTAACCCAACCCCTCTGAATCAGAGAATACTGTACCTATCACTCCTAAATCTTAAATGGGACCCCCCCGCCCCCCCCCAAACTTCTCCCTCCAACTATTTTTATACTTTGAAATAAAAGGTGATTCATAAACAAATGAGATTGCATTTGAGTGTAAGCAGTTGCAATTTAAATGTACATTTACTATGCCAATAATTATTATATCAAATTACAGAGTGAATGACAAAATGCTCAGTGTTTTAACCAGATTCAGTGTTCCACTAAGGATCCACTAACATAATGAGTGTGTTCGATGGACATTTAATAAAAGCAAAACAGAAATCGAAAAATACAAAATAAATCAAATTAAATAAGTTTGCTTGGCTCATATCAAAATACTGCTTCTAGCCAATAGCATGTCTGTTGTACAAAATAGAATAGTCTGTTTTGTGTCCTGGGTTTTATGCTCAGTAGAGCAAGCCTTATTTCTCAGAGTGTTCTCAAGTGGAACAATAACTCCATAGATATGCTGTACAACCACAGTACGTTACTGATTAAGCCTGACCAGACATGGTTAGCTGGATCTGATGTGGAAAATAGAATCTTGAGTGCATGGCTACCCAACGTCGTTGCAACTAACCATATACAAGTATCAATAAGTAGTTTGAATGGTCAGACTTTTGAATTTCAACAATGAATTTCAATATTCCAAACATGCTCAATGGGTGACATGTCAGGTGAGTATACAAGCCATGGAAGAACTGGGACATTTTCAGCTTCCATTGTGCACAGATCCTTGCCTGCCCATACCATAACCCCAACACCCCCATGGGGCAAACCGCTCGCCCACACAACAACATACACACGGTCTGCGGTTGTGAGGCTGGTTGAAGATTCAGCCAAATTCTCTAAAATGATGTTGGAGGCGGTTTATGGTAGAGAAATTAACATAAAATGATCTGGAAGTAACTCTGGTGGGCATTCCTGCAGTCAGCATGCCAATTGCACACTCCTTCAAAACTTGAGACATCTGTGGCATTGTGTTGTGTGATAAAATTTACATTTTAGAGTAGCCTAAAACAAGGTGCACCTGTGTAATGACCATGCTGTTTAATCAACTTCTTGATATGCCACACCTGTCAGGTGGATGGTTTATCTTGGCAAAGGAGAAATGCTCACGAACAGGGATGTAAATACATTTGTAGACAACATTTGAGAGAAATAAGCTTTTCTGGGATTTTTTATTTCAGCTCCTTAAACATGGGACCAACAATATACATGTTGCATTTATATTTTTGTTCAGTGTAGTTAAGTCTAATAAAACACAGATTTGTTCATATGCCTTAATAAACTGTAAGTATTAATACAATTGTTAAATATCGAGCCTAGCTGGTTTATCCACAGAAAAAGACAGCAACATGATTGGCTGAGATAATGAGTGGGCTGGATATGCTGAGAGATGAGTTCGGATTGATCTGCCATGTAGCGCCCTTCTGTCTATTTGAGCGTAGTAAAACGGCATAACTGTTGCACTCCACTGTCTGGAGGACCGAGTTTTAAAATCAGTGGAATTAGACTTAGATAGCTAAGGAGATGGAGAAAACACTTGTCTCTGGATTACTTCTTCAAACTAAGGGCAACCATAGCATCCGTGACAGAGAGCGAGAAGCGTACATCCAGATAAGATAGTCTAGCTTACTACATTTTCAGATATTAAACATTTCTAATTTTGTCAGAATGTAGTTTTCAATTCAAGTGAAAATGTACTGTTAGCTAGGTAGCTAACATTAGATGACTGGCTCATTAGCTAACATTACGTGTATGATCTGTGTAGTAATATTATTTGTATATCAGAGCCATTTGCATTGCTAGTTGTAGCCTAATGTTAGCTAGCTAGCTAACATTGAACCTGCTAGGTTATCTACCTGCTGATTCATGCAGGGTAGTAAAGTCATGAGTTGGGATTATGGTTCATTGTTTAGCTAGCTAGCTACATGTCTTAACAAAAGACTCTATTATGTAAGTACCCATTTCAATAGAATGTTCATGATGTCACTGTGACAGCTGTTGATAGACGTAGCTGGTAAATTCACTCTGGCTATCTACTTCGATTTCAGAGCACTTTCGTCTGAGTGTGCCAGAGCACAGAATATCTGACACATTTATGAATGCGCAACACCCATTGAATATGGCCGGTGTCAGTAAACGTTGGCAAAAAAGTGTAAATTGTTACCAACAGCACCGTTGCAGTCACCAATGCTCTGGATAGCACAAAAACAGCCCAACCAGCTCTGCTACGGCGATTAAAATGGTCAGAGTGAGCTGGTCTCTCATTTGTGTCTGGAAGTAGCTCGCAAGCTAGCCAACTTTAGCCAGTTAGATTGGGTGCTTGACTGCTGTTGTTATGACAGAACACTCGGATCAACCCTTAAAGAGATGGGTGGGCTAAAGCTTAAGAGGGTGTGAATGATGCTGAATGGATGTAGACAAAGAAGAACTCTCCAGTAGGTGTACCAACACATTCAAAGGCCATTTCCTCAAAAGTGAGGTTTCAGGTTTATCAACTTTCAAAGCAGAATTACTTTCCCATTGTTCCTCACCTGTAGTGTATGATATATCATTTTCTAGCTCTGAGTCTATACTTTTATCAAATGTAAAAAACAACATTTCAAATCTTGCTTCATAAGATGAGTTGGTCAGTCACATGAATCGAGTCGGTCAGTCACATATGCTGAGCACTTGTTGGATGCTTTTACTTCACTCTGTGGTCCAACTCATCCCAAACCATCTCAATTGGGTTGAGGTTGGGGGATTGTTGAGGCCAGGTCATCTGATGCAGCACTCCATCACTCTCCTGTTTGGTCAAATAGCCCTAACACAGCCTGGAGGTGTGTTTTGGGTCCTTATCCTGTTGGGGAAAAAATGATAGTCCCACTAAACACAAACCAGATGGGATGGAGTATTGCTGCAGAATGCTGTGGTAGCCATGCTGGTTAAGTGTGCCTTGAATTCTAAATAAATCACAGACAGTGTCACCAGCAAAGCACCCCCACACCATCACTCCTCCATGCTTCACGGTGGGAACCACACATGTGGAGATCATCCGTTCACCTACTCTGCGTCTCACAAAGACATGGAGGTTGGAAATAAAAATGTCAAATTTGGACTCATCAGACCAAAGGACAGACTCCAGTCTAATGTCTTTTGCTGGTGTTTCTTGGCCGAAGCAAGTCTCTTCCTATTATTGGTGTCCTTTAGTAGTGGTTTCTTTGTAGCAATTCGACCATGTAGGCCTGATTCATGCAGTCTCCTCTGAACAGTTGACGTTGAGACGTGTCTCTTACTTGAACTCTGTGAAGGATTTATTTGGGCTGCAATTTCTGAGGCTGGTAACTCTAATGAACTTATCCTCTGCAGCAGAGGTAACTCTGGGTCTGACTTTACTGTTGCGGTCCTCATGAGAGACAGTTTCATCATAGCGCTTGATGGTTTTGGCGACTGCACTTGAAGAAACTTTCAAAGTTCTTGGAATTTTCCGGATTGACTGACCATGTCTTAAAGTAATGATGAACTCTCGTTTCTCTTTGCTTATTTGAGCAGTTCTTGCCATAATATGGACTTGGTCTTTTACCAAATAGAGCTATTTTCTGTATACCACCCCTACCTTGTTATAACACAACTGATTGGCTCAAATGCATTAAGAAGGAAAGAAATTCCACAAATTAACTTTGAACAATGCACACCTGTTCATTGAAATGCATTTCAGGTGACTACCTCATGAAGCTGGTTGAGAGAATGCCAAGTGTGTGCAAAGCTGTCATCAAGGCAAACGGTGGCTACTTTGAAGAATCTCAAATCTAAAATATATTTAGATTTGTTTAACACTTCTTTAGTTACTACATGATTCCATACGTGTTATTTCATAGATTTGATGTCTTCACTATTATTCTACAATGTACAACATAGTAAAAATAAAAACCCTCCAAACTTTTGACTGGTACTGTATCTGCATGATAATGAGCATATGTGTCCCCATTCAGGAAACTTGGCATATGTTGTAAGTCACGACTTCACAGGAGAGCCGTTTGAACGTAAAAATACATTTTGGGGCAGAAATGCCATCACGAACATGTGAACGTTCATGTGCCTTAATAACAAACTTGTATGCCATCTGTAAATACCAATAAAATTGTGAAATTATGAGCCTTGTTGGTTAAGCCACAGAAAAAGTCATCAACCTTCCAACTAGCCATGATTGGCTTTTATAATGAGTGGGCTGGACATGCAGAAGAGGAGTTTGGATTGGTCTGCCATATTGAAGGCGTCTGTCTAATTGAGCTCGTCAGTCTGTGTTGGTAATAAGTGTTGCTGTGGTTCATTGTTTACCTAGCTAGCTAGCATATTGTCTTAAGTTAAAGTGTACTGTTAGCTAGCTAGCTAACGTTAGCTGGCTGGCTCCCTAGCGAACGTTATTATTAATTTCCCAGAGCTGTTCGCTTTTCTAGTTAGAGCCTAATGTTAGGCAGTGTTGGCACTTTGTTAATGGTTGTTTAGCTAGCTAACGTTAGCTGGCTGGCTCATTAGCTAACATTACGTGACGCGTGTACATCACCCATGGAATATGGCCGGTGTCAGTAAACGTCAGCAAAAAAAGCACAATGAAATTGTTGCCAGCAGAGCTGGTTAGGCTGTTTTCATGTTATCCAGAGGTATACAAATAATCGGCCAGAGCGTCGTGTGCGCTCCGAGAGCGAATCAAGATGGGTGGGGCTAAAGCTTAAGAGGGTGTGAACGATGCTGAATGGGTGTAGTCAAAGAAGAGCTCTTCACTAGATACTAAAATGTTCAAAGGTGATTTTCTCAAAAGTGAGTTTACAAGTTGATCAACTTTCAAAGCAGAATTACTTTCCCATTGTTCCTCAAATGCAATGTATGGATATACCATTTTGTAGTCTCTACATTTATCCAATGTAAAAAACACCATTTCACATTTTGCTACATAAGACCGAATCCAGGTGGTGAGTCACATGTGTGTACTGGTTAGTATGTGACCCATGAATCAGCAAAGAAAGAGATGTTTCAGTAGCCAGTAGGTTGTGTTTTTAACACAGACACATATACCATTTACATGAAGCAGTGTAAGCGTCTGTACATATCCTGCACAATCAGGATCCAGTTGTCCTATGGTCTGTGGGTTTAACTAAGCTTCACAGGACTGTGACAATGGGCCAGATCAGAAGAGGGCAGCTTCAAAGCAAGTCCCCACCCCCTTTTAAAAGCCTCCCAGCCCGTGAATCATTGAGTCCGTTTTTCTCTTTCTCTGTTAATTAATCTCTTTCGTCGTCTTGGAATCTAGTACTTTTAAAATTTCCAGACTACTCTTTTTGGTGTTGGAATAAGGAATAGACCACACAACACTGCTCTCTCTCTTTCTGTCACTGTCTCTCTCCCCCTCAATCTCTATCCTTCCATCCTCTCTATACTAATATATATATATATATATCAGTGTCATGCCTGGCTGGGCCAGGAGTAGTCCTGGTGATTTACAGGGAAGGTTTACACACCTGTTTGAAGAGGAAGAAAGATGGCAGGAGGGGAGCAGGACAGAAAGTCTCTGTGTGCGACCTCTTCAAGATTTACTGTGTGGAAGTACACACACACACGCATGCACGCACTCACAGCAACTATTAGACGCTTTATGGCTGTAATTAAATGCTTTATGGAGCGCTCGCTTTCTCTAAATGCAGAACTTAAAAGCTTTTAGAAATGGCATGATTGGGAGAGAAAACAAGGAGCGCAGGGGAGGAGGAGGAGGGCTGAAGGGAAGCATGCACAGGAGTGTAATCACGGGGGAAAAAAGCACATGACGCAAGGCCACATTCCACAAGGAAGCCCTGCATGGGCGAACACTGGCCACGGAGATTGACCCTACCAGTGTTCCTGTGTGATCGTGCTGTTCTGTGTCAGTGAGAGAGGAGCTCAGGTTGGAGACTGGAGAGTGAGAGGCCTACTGGAGCACCAGTGTCTTTGTAAAGGTTAAGCAGACACTGTGTTCGGCCCTTTGGGCTGTGAGCACTCGTCAGTCAATAACTGTCTGGGTTTACTTTACACTGCCAATGGAGCGAGGCGAGGAGACACTGAGGGAGGCCAGGAAGGGAGAGAGAAAGAACATGTGAAAGTAAAAGATGACGAGCAAGGGGCACCAAGTGAATGTAAGACAGTGAAAACAGAATCCTCCAGAATGGAATGGAAAAAGGTGAAAGGATACAGAAGGAAAGCTGTCGAGCAAAGATGAGAAGGAGACAGACAGTAGGAGAGAGAGCAAGCTCACACTCACCCCTCTCCTCCCAATGCACCATGCAATTAGTATACCTGTCAGTCTCTCCCATCCCCTATTGAGTTCCCTCCCGTTATATACATTTTCATATTTTTAATCTCATTACTATTATTTTGTCCGGAGTATATCTGATCATGGCTCTCTCTCTCTCCCCACCTCAATCCCCTGGGCACACACACACACACACACACACACACACACACACACACACACACACACCTGTTTATGTATCCTTGTGGGGACCAAACATTTGATTCCCATTCAAAATCCAATTTTCCCTAACCCCTAACCCTAACCCTTAATCTAATCTAACCTGAACCTGTTTGTGTGTGCGTGTGTGCATATTTACCTGTTATGTGTGTCTGTGTGCTGTTCTGCAGGTAAAATCCATTTCTGTACAGGTGCAATACTTCCTCCAACTGAAGCAGCGTCTCATCTATCCCCCATATCAGCTCTCCTGAAACCAACACAGGAAGTAACATTCAGATAGTGCAACACAGTTTCAACTCTACACGTCAAACAAAATTCCACAGAACAAAGGTTATGACTTATTATTATAGCGACATTAAAGCATACCATTCAACCAAATCTGTGAGGAACAAAAAATGGCGTACAATAGCACAGACAAAAGAGGCCCAGCTCAGTCTTTGAACATGGATCAAGGGACATGGGGCAGTGTCTGTGTTTGCTTCCCTTAAAGTAGACACTGATCGGAGGTCGTTAAGCTCTCTGTCTGACTAGGAGAGATAGGATCACCTGACCCATCCCCCAGTTCGTACACACACGCACAGATGCACATACACTAACACACAGCCCGCCCACGCGGCTTGCATCTTCACGGCCTGTTGTGTCCCAGTAAAACAGATCTCAAACACCCGGCTGACATACCAGCACTCTGATGAGAAGCCCGATAGGAGGGAGAGGAGTGAGGAAAAGGAAAGAGAGAGCAAAGGGGAAGAATATATGAGAGAGAGAGAGAGAGAGAGAGAGAGAGAGAGAGAGAGAGAGAGAGAGAGAGAGAGAGAGAGAGAGAGAGAGAGAGAGAGAGAGAGAGAGAGAGAGAGAGAGAGAGAGAGAGAGAGTCCATCTCAGGCATATAACATGGATAACATGGATAGCACAGAGAGAGGGCACCCACACCCACCTGGTTGAATCAATGTTGTTTCAACATAATTTCAACAAAATGTTATGACATTGAATCAATGTGGAAAACTGATTGGATTTGCAAAAAGTCATCACCTGATACAGAAATCTCAGGATTTCTTGTCTCGTTTTCACCCAACTTTTAACCTAAATCCAGTGACATGGTTGAAAGTTTTGTTGATTCACTTCGAATTCAAGTTAGTCGACAACTTAATGAAATGTACACTTACGTTCAAAAGTTTGGGGTCACTTAGAAATGTCCTTGTTTTTTAAAGAAAAGCACATTTTTGTCCATTAAAATAACATTGAAATGATCATAAATACAGTGTAGACATTGTTAATGACTATTGTAGATGGAAACGGATGATTCTTTATGGAATATCTACAGAGGCGTACAGAGGCCCATTATCAGCAACCATCTCTCCGGTGTTCCAATGGCACGTTGTGTTAGCTAATCCAGGTTTATCTTTTTAAATGGCTAATTGATCATTAGAAAACCCTTTTGCAATTATGTTAGCACAGCTGAAAACAGTTGTGCTAATTAAAGAAGAAATAAAACTGGCCTTCTTTAGACTAGTTGAGTATCTGGAGCATCAGATACTACTCCCTTCCCATGAAGAGAGTAGTACACAGCGTTGTACAAGATCTTCAGTTTCTTGGCAATTTCTCGGATGGAATAGCCTTCATTTCTCAGAACCAAAATAGATTAATGAGTTTCAGAAGAAAATGATTTGTTTCTGGCCATTTTGATCCTGTAATCGAACCCACAAATGCTGATGCTCCAGATACTCAACTAGTCTAATGAAGGCCGGCCAGTTTTATTGCTTCTTTAAATCATCACGTTTTCAGCTGTGCTAACAGAATTGCTAAATTATTTTCGAATGAAAAATAATAAACTTGGATTAGCTAACACAACGTGTCATTGGAACACAGGAGTGTTGGTTGCTGATAATGGGCCTATGTACGCCTATGTAGATATTCAATTAAAAATCAGCCATTTCCAGCTACAATAGTCATTTACATAACATTAACAATAACATTAACAATGTCTACACTGTATTTATGATCATTTTGATGTCATTTTCATTGACAAAAAAATTTATTTTCTTTTAAAAAATAAGGACATTCCTAAGTGACCCCAAACTTTTGAACATTAGTTGATATTTAAAAAAATGTGACTTTGAACTGACTGTCCCCAGTGGGCACTCACCTGTGGCGTTGACTATCTTGTCCAGTAGGGGTCTTAGAGTTGGTGGGGCACTGTGAGGCAGCAAGTATGTAAAGAAGAACCTGGAAATTAAAATCAACACTGGAGTTTCAAACACAATAGCTGTATTATTTGGCTTCTGTTCATCTTATTAGTCATAAAGATATTGGTTTGTTTGTGTATAGTTTGTCCTCCGACAAATTAAAGGTAAGTTTCGGTGTTCTTCAAGGTTTAATTCTAGGACCACTAATGTTTTCACTATATATGCTACCTCTTATGATGTCATTTGGAAACACAATGTCAACTTTGACTGCTATGAGGGTGATATACAGCTGTACATTTCGATGAAACATGGTGAAGCCTCAATATTGCCTACCCTGGGAAGTGGAGGGTGGATAATTTTCTACTTTTAAACTCGGACAAAACAGAGATGCTAGTTTTAGGTTCCAAGAAATAAAGAGATCTGTTGTCGGATCTGACAAATGAATCTCCAAAGTTGTGTAGTCGTCTCAAATAAATCTGTGAAGGACCTTGGTCTTACTCTGGACCTTGATCGATCTTTTGATTAACATAACAAAAATATTTTAATTTTTCCGTCTTTGTTAACATTGCAAAAATCAGAAACCTTTTGTCAAAAAATTATGCAGAAAAGCTATTCCATTCTTTTGTCACTTTAAGATTAGACTACTGCAATGCCTTACTCTCTGGCTACCTGGATAAGGCACAAAATAAACTTCAGCTAGTGCAAAATATGTCTGCTAGAATTTTGACTATAACCCACATGTTTTATTTATTTTGTATTATTCCAGTGCTAGCCACTGGCTCCCTGTTAAAGTCCCCATGCAGTTGTTTTAATTAAATGTTTTAATCATCACTGTATGTCTAATAAATCACTGTGTGTTATTTCATTAAAATACTGTAACTCCAAATATACTTATAGCCCTTTCTTTCAGTCAAATGACCTAGTGGCATGGGTGGAATGATATTAATATCTTTCAGAATTTCTGAATTCATAAACATAAAAAAGTCAGTGTTTCTTTATATTTCAGTCTTCTGTGATATAGTGTAATATTGGGATGCAATCTCAAAATGTAATACATTTCCGCTCTATATCTGACATTTTTATTTTTTAAAGCCCATAACCATGTGTGTGAGGTGTATACTTTTGTTTCAAAGCAGATTTCTTTAAGACTACCAAGTAACACACTGTGTGACCCTGATTTAGCCCACTGCAGTAAAAAGGTTATCATTTATTTCCCGAGCCTCCTTTTGCCATTGAAATGCTTGGTCTAATCGTGTGCGTGTTAATACAAATGTTAATATATTTACAGACACAGCCGTGATTGGCGGATAGGATCATCCAGACTCTAGAGCAGGGGTCGGCAACAGGCCAAAACCGACCGCAAGTTGTTTTTTGGGGCCCTCTAAAGTTTTTGTAAATAAAATACTAAAATCACCTGGAATTCAGCTAAAAATGTATTTAATTTAAATCTGTTTACCAAGTATTCCCACGAATAAAAAACTAAATACAGTGCCCTCAGTAATTAATTGGACAGTAAGCATTTGTTCTTCTTTTGGCTCTATACTTCAAAACTTTGAATTTGAAATCAAACAATGACTATGAGGTTAAAGTGCAGACTGTCAGCTTACATTTGAGTGAAATCACAGTACTTTTTGTACATAGTCCACCCCCCATTTTAGCGGAACAAATTCACTTGTGTATTAAAGTAATATAAATTTGGTCCCAATTTGGTATTCGGTCCCATATTCACAGCATGCAATAACTACGTGCTTGTAACTCCAGTGATAGTCAAGACCAATTCAGGACTAAGACCGGAGCAAATCGGGTCTGAGTCAAGACCAAGACCGGGGGGGGGGGCGACTCCAAGACCGGGGGGGGGACAAGGGTTCCGAGACCGAATCAAGACCAAGACCAGATGAGAGTACAATTCAAGACTATGATTGTAATTTTGCCAAATCACCACTGTAATAAAAGTTCAAAATGTCCAGTATGTCGGTGTTCAAATTTCAGAACATATGGATTCTTTAGACATTCAGCATAGTGAAAACAATGCATGCTGAGGAAATTACAAATGATTACTAACCCGAACGAAGTGGGGACCAAAGGGCCTTCTACATCTTCAGAGAAGTGCTAAGAATTTCTAAAATAATTATTATAATAATATTATTATTTTCAATGATGTTCTGATGTAATCTCTTCAGTTTTTGTTGGAAAGGAAGGGGTTAACACTGAATAGAAAAAAAGATCCAATCAGGATTTTTCTTTGCTGGGCTCTGGGGAGATAAATCTAGCTTGCTAAATCAGCCATTGGCTAGGCCATCAGAAGCTAGATAAAGGCGTCTGTCATTCAACTGTATTAGATGATGCTGCCACCCCTGTGCTTCACGGTTGGGATGGTGTTCCTCCCCTTTTTCCTCCAAACATAACGATGGTCATTATGGCCAAACAGTTCTATTTTTGTTTTATCAGACCAGAGGACATTTCTCCAAAAGGTATGATCTTTGTCCCACTGTGCAGTTGCAAACCATAGTCTGGCATTTTTAATGGCGGTTTTGGAGCAGTCTTCTTGCTGAGTGGCCTTTCAGGTTATGTCGATATAGGACTTTCCTCCAGCATCTTCACAGTGTCCTTTGCTGTTGTTCTGGGATTGATTCGCACTTTTCGCACCAAAGTACATTCATCTCTAGGAGACAGAACGTGTCTCCTTCCTGAGCGATGTGACGGCTGCGTGGTCCTATGGTGTTTATACTTGCGTACTATTGTTTGTACAGGTGAACGTCAGGCGTTTGGAAATTGCTCCCAAGGATGAACCAGACTTGTGGAGGTCTACAATATTTTTTCTGAGGTCTTGGCTGATTTCTTTTGATTTTCCCATGATGTCAAGCAAAGAGGCACTGAGTTTGAAGGTAGGCCTTGAAATACATCCACAGGTACACATCCAAATGACTCAAATGATGTCAATTAACCAATCAGAAGCTTCTAAAGCCATGACATCATTTTCAGGAAATGTCCAAGAAAAAAAAGGCACAGAAAAGGCACAGTCAATTTAGTGTATGTAAACTTCTGACACACTGGAATTGCTATACAGTGAATTATAGTGAATTATAAGTGAAATAATCGTTCTGTAAACAATTGTTGGAAAAATGATCTGTGTCATGCACAAAGTAGATGTCCTAACCCACTTGCCAAAACTATAGTTTGTAAACAAGAAATTTGTGGAGTGGTTGAAAAACGAGTTTTAATGACTCCAACCTAAGTGTATGTAAACTTCCGACTTCAACTGTATTAATGCTAATTTGCTTTATTAGTTGTATTAGTAGTTGTAACAGTAGTTTTTATTAGTAGTTGTTCAAAACGGTTTTATGCCGTTAAAATGAATGTAATTTTTGAAATTACTATTTAGCTGTTATTATAATTATTACAGTAGTTGGCATAATATTATTGTTACTAGGTATAGCTTTAGTTTTTTTTATTTGGACACTTGAAAACGAGATGGTGCATCTCAAGAGATTTCCTCCTGCAAATGTTTTCATAAATAAAATAAATAATCAAGGTATGAAATAATTGACATTTTCAAATACAATCTCTTTTGGGCTTAGTTGTGGTCAATTGGCAGTGTACCATCCGCTCTTAAAAAATCGTCCCGCGGCTGAATCTAGTTGCTAACCCCTGCTCTAGATCCTACCCCTCTTACCCCTTCAAAGTAGGAGGATACATATACAAATAAAAGATGACTGGTCATTGGTCAGAATAATCAGATCAGATTGTGATGTCATGTTGTGGGCCAAAAATGCCATCCCACCTGAACATACTTTTTTTTCACTAAAAAGGGCATTACTGCCCCGTTACGACTAGGGATGAATTCAAGCCCTTGCTACATACCTACATGGCCCATCCAAAATTTTGTAGGCCCACACACTAAAGATTTCTGGCTACACCCCAGCACAGGCCTCCTTTCGAAGCAAGCAGCTGGATCGAGGGCTAACTTGTTCCTAGAAGGCGCATCATGTCATGCCAGCCTTTTTTCGCTATCCTCTACTTGAGTGGGTTGAGTCACTGATGTGATATTCCTGTCCGGTTTTGCGCCCCCTCGGGCTCATGTGGTCGGGGAGATCTTCATGGGCTATACTCAGCCTTGTCTCAGGGTAGTAAGTTAGGTCTGTTGATACCCCTTTGCTGGTGTCGGGGCTATGCTTTGGCAAAGTGGTGGGGTTATATGTTTCTCCCCTTCCGGGGGTAAGTTTGGACGGGGCAACAGTGTCCCCTGATCTCCCGTCTCAGTCCCCAGTATCTGAGCTGCAATAGTCTATGTGTCCTATCTGAGTTTGTGTCCTATCTGAGTTTGAGTTTTCTTTACAGGGACAATGGACATTAATCAACGTTTCAGTAAAAGTGTTGGTTTTAGCCAGCTAATTTTCAACAGCAGTCCCTGGGCAGGTTATTGGTATATTGTGTGATCTCAAATTCTCATGTCCTGTCTGGTGTCCTGTGTGATGTTAGGCATGCTCCCTCTAATTCTCCTCTCTCTTTCTCTCTATGTCTCCCCTCCTGAAGCCTCTAGTTTTGTCTTATCTTGATTATTGTCCAGTCGTCTGGTGGAATGCAGCAAGGAAAGACCTAGTTAAGCTGCAGCTGGCCCAGAACAGAGCACCACATCTTGCTCATCATTGTAATCAGAGGGCTGAAATAAATACTATGCATGCCAGTCTCTCTTGGCTAAGAGTTCAGGAGAGACTGACTGCATCACTATAAGAAACATTCATGTGTTGAAAATCCCAAATTGCATAGTCAATTTACACACAGCTCTGACACACACTTACCCCACCAGAAAGGCCACCAGGGGTCTTTTCACAGTCCCCAAATCCAGAACAAATTCAAGAAAGCGTACAGTATTATATAGAGCCATTATTTCACGGAACTCCGTTCCATCTCATGTTGCTCAAATGAACTGCAAACCTGGTTTAAAAAAACAGCTAAACAACACCTCACGGCACAACGCCTCTCGCCTATTTGACCTATTTTGTGTGGACCCCAGAAATAGTAGCTGCTGCTTTTGCAACAGCTAATGGGGTTACTAATAAAATACCAAATACCTCCCGGAAGGACCTGAGACCTAAGACCATGCCTCCAGACTCCTGGCCTGACGACTCCTGGCTGTCCCTGTACCAGTCCATCTGGTCGTGTTGCCGATCCAGTTATGCGGCTATGGAACCCTGACCTGTTTCACCGGACGTGCTACTTTGTGGCGCTCTCTCTCTCTCTCTCTCTCTCTCTCTCTCTCTCTCTCTCTCTCTCTCTCAATGCTTGGCTATGAAAAGCCAACTGACCTTTACTCCTGAGGCGTTGGACTGTCGCACCCTCTATAACCACTGTGGTTATTATTTGACCCCGCTGGTCATCTAAACGTCTTGAAGAACGATCTGGCCTTAATGGCCATGTACTCTTATGACCTCCACCTGGCACAGCCAGAAGAGGACTGGCAACCCCTCGGAGCCTGGTTCCTCTCTAGGTTTCTTTCTAGGTTCTTGCATTACTAAGGTGTTTTCCTAGCCACTGCTTCCTCATATGCATTGTTTACTCCTTTAGGGTTTTAGAATGGGTATATCTGTATAACTATTTTTTGGGGAACTGCTGATGTAAAAAGGGCTTTATAAATAACATCTGATTGATGTTGATTGATTTCAACAGAACCACTCTAATCATACTATGATGTAACTAATTCAGTGGATGCTGATGTCCCTTTAAATCAGAGGAAGAGCTCATTGTCATGGCTGAAACGCAATTAACCCAACCCACCCTCCAATTTCTCCCTCCCCACCAGCCTCCACTGAAATAGTTAGATGATCATTTAACATGGCAGAGGTCTTGCTCCTCCTCACCTGTAGGCGTTGTAGAGGTTGCGCTTCTCGTTGATGCCCAAGCAGCGCCCTCTGCTGCAGGGGAGGGTGAAGTTGCGGGCGGGAAACTCCATGACGCAGTTGGAGGGGGAGCAGGGGGCCTCCTCTGTGCTGGCGTCATCCAGGTCTGTGACTTTGAGCTCCCCCGCCACCAGGACAAATTGGCGAGGCCTGAAGTCCAGCAGGGTGACAGAGCCCAGAGGGGAGTGGGCCAGGTAGTGGAGCAGACGCACTAGACTCAGACAGATCTGCAGCAGCGAGAGAGAGAAAGAGTTTGTGAGTGTAATGTTTACTGTTCATTTTATGATTCACTTTTGATTGTTTATTTATTTTCACTTGCTGCGGTCATATAAACATATGTTTCCCATGCCAATAAAGCTCCTTTGGATTTAGTTGAATTGAGAGAGAGGTTGAGGGAATGGTGGCTCCATATCTAAATCTGTTCAGGGTACATGAATCTACTTCTGTGCCAAATGTGGAGCCCTTATCTTAAAACAGTCCAGTTAGAGTATCCGCCCTGAAATTGTAAGGTTGGAAGGTTTTAGTGTAATTCTGTAGCAGATAAGAGAAATGACAGTGGGGATGAGTCAGTCTGCCATTATTTCCCTGATTCCATCTCTCTATTCCATTGCATTGTTCTCTTTTCCACTGCATTATTCTCTTTGGGGTTGACTGAGAGCAACGCCCCCCCCATTTCCTCTGTGAACACTCATAAATCCCTGAGAGAACCACATGAGTCTGTGTGTTTGTGTGTGCCCCTCTCCCATTGTGTGTGTCCAGGGGTCGAGGGTAAGGGCTGAAAGGGGCAAGGAAACACGTGAAAGGGGCAAGAGAACGCGTGAAAGGGGAATAGACACCTATATTATACAGACTATAAACCAAACATCTACGTTCCCAAGAGCAGAGAGGGGAGTGAGACAGAGGGAAAAGAGGAGGAGAGGAGTAGGAGCTGAACAGCTCATTTCTTTTCAAGCGAAACAAAAGCTGTTTTTAATGTACTGTGGATTAAGTGTGAGTGGGAGAGGTGAGACACAGAGCACTCAGGCGTGAGTTAGGGGCTGGAGTCTCTTTCTAACCCTAGTGAAGTAAGAGTAGTGCTGGAGGAATGCAACACTATGTCACACTATGCTTAAATGGGCAATTTGCAGTTACTACATACATTTTTGGACTTATAAATGAATTGTATGTATATAAAAAAAACACTGTACAGGCTCAAAACATGGTAAAAACTTTCATGTTGATATCATGGATGGTCGGTCCTTGCATCTATAGTTCTGTCTATGAATTTGGGAGTGGTTACATTTCTCCAGCACCATCCCTCAGCTTCTCACTTAGTGATAAATTCATGAACTTCTTTGAGGAAAAGATTATGATTATTAGAAAGCAAATTACGGACTCCTCTTTAAATCTGCGTATTCCTTCGAAGCTCAGTTGTCCTGAGTCTGCACAACTCTCCCAGGACCTAGGATCAAGAGAGACGCTCAAGTGTTTTAGTAATATATCTCTTGACACAATGATGAAAATAATCATGGCCTCTAAACCTTCAAGCTGCATACTGGACCCTATTCCAACTAAATTACTGAAAGAGCTGCTTCCTGTGCTTGGCCCTCCTATGTTGAACATAATAAACGGCTCTCTATCCACCGGATGTGTACCAAACTCACTAAAAGTGGCAGTAATAAAGCCTCTCTTGAAAAAGCCAAACCTTGATCCAGAAAATATAAAAAACTATCGGCCTATATCGAATCTTCCATTCCTCTCAAAAATTTTAGAAAAGGCTGTTGCGCAGCAACTTACTGCCTTTCTGAAGACAAACAATGTATACGAAATGCTTCAGTCTGGTTTTAGACCCCATCATAGCACTGAGATGGGACTTGTGAAGGTGGTAAATGACATTTTAATGGCATCGGACCGAGGCTCTGCATCTGTCCTCGTGCTCCTAGACCTTAGTGCTGCTTTTGATACCATCGATCACCACATTCTTTTGGAGAGATTGGAAACCCAAATTGGTCTACACGGACAAGTTCTGGCCTGGTTTAGATCTTATCTGTCGGAAAGATATCAGTTTGTCTCTGTGAATGGTTTGTCCTCTGACAAATCAACTGTAAATTTCGGTGTTCCTCAAGGTTCCATTTTAGGACCACTATTGTTTTCACTATATATTTTACCTCTTGGGGATGTTATTCGAAAACATAATGTTAACTTTCACTGCTATGCGGATGACACACAGCTGTACATTTCAATGAAACATGGTGAAGCCCCAAAATTGCCCTTGCTAGAAGCATGTGTTTCAGACATAAGGAAGTGGATGGCTGCAAACTTTCTACTTTTAAACTCGGACAAAACAGAGATGCTTGTTCTAGGTCCCAAGAAACAAAGAGATCTTCTGTTGAATCTGACAATTAATCTTAATGGTTGTACAGTCGTCTCAAATAAAACTGTGAAGGACCTCGGCATTACTCTGGACCCTGATCTCTCTTTTGAAGAACATATCAAGACCATTTCAAGGACAGCTTTTTTCCATCTACGTAACATTGCAAAAATCAGAAACTTTCTGTCCAAAAATGATGCAGAAAAATTAATCCATGCTTTTGTCACTTCTAGGTTAGACTACTGCAATGCTCTACTTTCCGGCTACCCAGATAAAGCACTAAATAAACTTCAGTTGGTGGTAAATACGGCTGCTAGAATCCTGACTAGAACCAAAAAATTTGATCATATTACTCCAGTGCTAGCCTCTCTACACTGGCTTCCTGTCAAAGCAAGGGCTGATTTCAAGGTTTTACTGCTAACCTACAAAGCATTACATGGGCTTGCTCCTACCTATCTCTCTGATTTGGTCCTGCCGTGCATACCTACACGTACGCTACGGTCACAAGACGCAGGCCTCCTAATTGTCCCTAGAATTTCTAAGCAAACAGCTGGAGGCAGGGCTTTCTCCTATAGAGCTCCATTTTTATGGAACGGTCTGCCTACCCATGTCAGAGACGCAAACTCGGTCTCAACCTTTAAGTCTTTACTGAAGACTCATCTCTTCAGTGGGTCATATGATTGAGTGTAGTCTGGTCCAGGAGTGGGAAGGTGAACGGAAAGGCTCTGGAGCAACGAACCGCCCTTGCTGTCTCTGCCTGGCCGGTTCCCCTCTTTCCACTGGGATTCTCTGCCTCTAACCCTATTACAGGGGCTGAGTCACTGGCTTACTGGGGCTCTCTCATGCCGTCCCTGGAAGGGGTGCGTCACCTGAGTGGGTTGATTCACTGATGTGGTCATCCTGTCTGGGTTGGCGCCCCCCTTGGGTTGTGCCATGGCGGAGATCTTTGTGGGCTATACTCGGCCCTGTCTCAGGATGGTAAGTTGGTGGTTGAAGATATCCCTCTGGTGGTGTGGGGGCTGTGCTTTGGCAAAGTGGGTGGGGTTATATCCTTCCTGTTTGGCCCTGTCCGGGGTGTCCTCGGATGGGTCCACAGTGTCTCCTGACCCCTCCTGTCTCAGCCTCCAGTATTTATGCTGCAGTAGTTTATGTGTCGGGGGCTAGGGTCAGTTTGTTATATCTGGAGTACTTCTCCTGTCCTATTCGGTGTCCTGTGTGAATCTAAGTGTGCGTTCTCTAATTCTCTCCTTCTCTCTCTCGGAGGACCTGAGCCCTAGGACCATGCCCCAGGATTACCTGACATGATGACTCCTTGCTGTCCCCAGTCCACCTGGCCGTGCTGCTGCTCCAGTTTCAACTGTTCTGCCTTCTTATTATTCGAACATGCTGATCATTTATGAACATTTGAACATCTTGGCCATGTTCTGTTATAATCTCCACCCGGCACAGCCAGAAGAGGACTGGCCACCCCACATATGCTCTCTCTAATTCTCTCTTTTTTTCTCTCTCTCGGAGGACCTGAGCCCTAGGACCATGCCCCAGGACTACCTGACATGATGACTCCTTGCTGTCCCCAGTCCATCTGACCGTGCTGCTGTTCCAGTTTCAACTGTTCTGCCTTATTATTATACGACCATGCTGGTCATTTATGAACATTTGAACATCTTGGCCATGTTCTGTTATAATCTCCACCCGGCACAGCCAGAAGAGGACTGGCCACCCCTCATAGCCTGGTTCCTCTCTAGGTTTCTTCCTAGGTTTTGGCCTTTCTAGGGAGTTTTTCCTAGCCACCGTGCTTCTACACCTGCATTGCTTGCTGTTTGGGGTTTTAGGCTGGGTTTCTGTACAGCACTTTGAGATATCAGCTGATGTACGAAGGGCTATATAAATAAATTTGATTTGATTTGAAATTTGATTCTTACCGAAACAGTGGTGAGGAATTAGCGTTGTTTCAACTGCTGATTGCCCCTTTAAATACTGCCATAGGTTTTTTAGAGTACCCTATTCTGTCATTCTATTTGACCATACTGTGTATTGTAAATACTGCAATACAGGTTTGATAGAATGTATGTATAATTTATCATTTCCATAAATGTAAATGAGCCTGACGTGAAGGTTGAGAGACAGACTGCTGGGTGGGTGTGGTTAGTGAGGATGGAGGGGTTAAAGGGGATATGGGTGTGTCTGTCTCACTGACAGGGGCTGCAGGCCAGGGCCATCAAAGCCTTTGTCAACGCTCACAGGAAATGGTTACAGACCTAAATGGAGCATTTGAAATTCAGTGGGTTTACAGCGCGCCTCCCCAGAGTCTATTAATGCCTCATACGAATTGCAAATGCTCAGAGAAAAAGCATATTTTTCTTTCATTTCGCACTCCACATTTCAAGGGAAGGATCTTGGGTGACCTGACGCTTATGTTGTGGGGAAACAAAGGAGCAACCAAAAAAAACAGCACACACTGATGCTGCATGAACACACACCGCACACACAAGATCCAGAGATAGTAAGTGGTGACACTCCATTGAAATAGTATTACTATATTTAGGTAATAAACATGTAAAAAATAATAATCTCATTGAATTTGTCTAACCTCATGTTCTGTTATTGCATTACGGTAAAATCGAGTTACATAGACAAAACCAAGACATCTTGTTTGAAATGCAATGGTTTCTCTCAAAGCTAGACAAAGTCATTTTTCACTGTTCTTCAGATCCACTGAGTGAACCACAAAGACATTTGCAGAGCCATTCATAGAAAAGCAACTGATTTCTACGTGCAACTTAAAGTTATTTAAACGCTGTTTCTATCAGACTTACAAAAAAGGAACAAGCACTAGGAAGGAGTCTTTAAAAGCATGGTCACTGTTTAAAAGTGGGAATTACTTGCACTGAGCCAGCGTTTCCCAAACTCGGTTCTCGTTTTGTTTTTTTCCCTAACACTACACAGCTGATTCAAATTATCAAAGCTTGATGATTAGTTGATTATTTGAATCAGCTGTGTCCTGAGGACCGAGTTTGGGAAACCCTGCACTAAGCACTGGGTATTGTTCTCTGTGGAAGTACTCACAGGCTTGGAAACCCGTGTGGCTATCATTAAAGGCCCAGGAAATCAAAGTGGAAAGTTATCTCAGTCGATTTATTTACCAGAAGGCTGATGTTCAGTGGTGGTCGGTGCCATTTAAGATGAGGGAGGACGATTTTTGTATTTTCATGAGCATGTACTTATTTATATTAGCTACAGCATACTGGATAACTGTCATTCATATTCCATTCAGCCAGCTCAATGTAACATCGATTGGTTTAGGCTACTACATGATACTCAAATTTTCCCTGTACCCATCATAAGGTTGCTACAAGCTAGGAGGTTGAGGGAAAAGTTTGAGTAATCAAGGTAATCAGACAGTGACACATTCAATACCACCTTGCACACTATTTGCTGCATCTAGCTGATCTAGGGTGTGTAATCATTAGTCGGAAAGTTGCAAACAAAGGTTTCTATTGGACAAATTCAGTTATGTTTTCACTGTTTTTTTTCCGTTTTCTTCCATTTAAGAAATGTTTTTCAAAAGACTTCGGCCGAATGAATACACCCCTGATCACCCGCAAACACAGTTCACTTTCATAGAAACCTTTCCAAACCAAACCTTCATACCACATCCAAACAGCATCATCACTTTGATCTTTATATAATCCCTTCTCGCATCTACGCGGTCTCATCTCTCCTTTTCCCTTTGCTTGTGGACTTCAGTGCACAACACAAAAGCTGTCTGTGACCAGGCAAACAAACCTTTCCAAACCTTCATAGCATAACCGCTAACTGCTACACACAGCCTACATCGTTGTCAGCATATTAGGTAACATCGGTCAACATACTAGAACTAACGTGTTTGTAAACCCACTACAATCATGTAGTACAGTGTACAGCAAGCAGTTTAGCAGTTCACCGGCAGGCCCTGGTGGCAAATTAATAAAATCAAATGCTTACCATGACTTGGAAGAGTTCAAGTGTTGGGTAGCCATAGCCAGCTAGCTAACATCGCATCCCTCTCTGTTTGAGCTGGGTGTTTGAGTAGGCTAAACTTGCTAGCTGCATTAATTAGCCAAGTAAGTAAACTTGAAAGTGAAAAAACACAAAATAGTTCTCGCTCTCGCTTCTCCTTCATTTTTGGAGAAATTCGTTTATTCAAAACTGTTCTACTATTGTCTTTCTTTCTCTTTGAGTCAACTACCCACCACATGTTATGCACTCCACATTTCAAGGGAAGGCTCTTGGGTGACAAGGGAGGCAGACCTGACGCTTATGTTGTGGGGAAACAACTACAAGTTATCTCCCTCACTGATCAGCTCAAATTCATATTGTTCACACTCGTTCTAACATGGACGAGGGCAGAGAAAGGTGGAGGGCGCCTGCCGTGCGTGCTGCTGTAAGAAACATGTGTCCACAATCCACCTCCCAGTCAGTCGCCCGCTGCTCCTCCCCTCTACACAGGAGCATCCCCCATCTATCCTGGACAAGCAGTATCAGTCAACATGACTATTGACACCAAAAGTGTGCTGAGTTAGGAGAACAGAGATGAACTGCTTTGGCAATGCAAGCTAGCTGTAGCTTTGGCAAAGCAAGCTAGCTGTAGCTTGTGCTTTCAGTACTCGATTCATTATTTGATCCTTTGATTGGGTGGACAACATGTCAGTTCATGTTGCAAGAGCTCTGATAGGTTGGAGGACGTCCTCCGGCTGTTGTCATAATTACTGTGTAAGTCTATGGAAGTGGGTGAGAACCATGAGCCTCCTAGGTTTTGTAGTCAATGTACCCAGAGGACGGAAACTAGCTGTCCTCAAGCTATACCATGGTGCTACCCCAGAGAGTGCTATGGAGGCTACTGTAGACCTTCATTGCGAAACAGATTGTTTTAGTCAATTATTTGGTGACGTGGATATATTTAGTATAGTTCTACCTAAAAAGGATAACTTTTTTCATGTTTCACAATTTTTATTTTCATGAAATTTACAGAGCAGGATGGTCCTCCCCTTCCTCCTCTGATGAGCCTCCACTGGCTGATGTATTTGGTGTGGTGAACTACACTATGTAGCTCCGTGAGGAAGCTCGGACTTTGGATAAAGGCCGCCTCTCCATGACAAATACAGTTTTGATTAGGGATGAAACCAATTATGCTTTAGGAGGTCATAGACTAGTGTGATGACATGTAGATAGGCTTAGTGTGTAGTGTTATAAATGACAGTGACGGCGCATTCAAGGACGTGTTGAGCTGTGCTTGTGTCAATGGTTACACTGGGAACTCTTTAACTAACTTCCCCATGCCCAATTCCAAACCCACCCCTAGCCCTACCCCCTAGGCACTTGTACAAATCTGAAAGGATTGCATAGATGTAAATGATATGGAAGCTCAAGGCACTTAAGGAAGCCCAAGGCCTATCAGAAGGCATTGTGAAGCTATTACTATATACATATATATACCCATTTCTTTTCTGGTCCATGCCTAGAGATATAGGTTGATTTGAAATTTAGCAATAATCTTTCCCACCCGGTATTCATCATCGCAAAACGTTTGTGTTGAAGGATCTCTCAGTAGAAGAGCTAACTGTCTCAGTGAATCTCCTCCAGTGAGAAAGGAAGAGAAGAGAGGAGGGGATAGAGAGAAGAGAGGAAGAGAGCACTTGCTGGTGATTTCATGCACCGAAGCTCTTTCATCCTCTGTGTGGCAAGCGGGTGGACACTCCCCCGGCTACATGAAGCAATAGGAAATAATTAGTGCGCGGCTCTGTGGCGATAGTGATCGGCAGACCCGGCCCGGGGGCCCAGGCAGCACACAGGTCCATGTTACCCAGCTAGGGAGGCAGGAAACTGAGTAGGAGAAGGGCCCTGGCTCTGGAAATACCATCCGCTATACCAGTAGTGTCCCTATAAACCAGGTTAACCAAGCCCATGTTTCAGCTAATTCGCTCTACATTCTGAGTCAGCCTGCAATGGGTTTGAGTCACAGGCCTTAGTATCTACTTACGCATGTGACCTACCCTCAGTCCCTCAGTAACACCTACCAGAATTCAGCCTATTCTGTTGACCCATACATGTTGCACTCTGTTCAGTGAGAGAGACGATATCACAAGACGTTGACAAGATAATGATAATGTCAATATAGCATTTGATTAAAACCCTGTTTTAAGTGAGTGCTTAAGTGAAATGTGTGTGTTGGAACACTCACCCTGAAGCGTTCCTCCCACGAGGTCTGCAGTAGTTGGATCATCTCAAGAGGACTTCCCAGCTCTGTGATGGCTGTCACCGTGTCCTGGATGTCATTGCTGTCTTGGTAGCAGTAGCCGTACAACTGGAGAGGACACCGAGAAACACTGGTTCTTCATCTATACACACACGATATATACACTGAGCGTACAAAACATTAGGAACACCTTTTCAATATTGAGTTGCACGGGTCATGGACTCTACAAGGTGTCAAAAGCGTTCCACAGGGATGCTGGCCCACGTTGACTCCAATGCTTTCCACAGTTGTGTCAAGTTGGCTGGATGTCCTTTGGGTGGTGGACCATTCTTGATACACACGGGGAATCAAATCAAATTTATTTATAAAGCCCTTCGTACATCAGCTGATATCTCAAAGTGCTGTACAGAAACCCAGCCTAAAACCCCAAAACAGCAAGCAATGCAGGTGTAGAAGCACGAGAGAAGAGAGAAAACTGTTGAGCGTGAAGAACCCAGCATCGTTGCAGTTCTTGACACACTCAAATCGGTGCGCGTGGCACCTACTACCATACCCCGTTCAAAAGCACTTCAATCTTTTTTCTTGCCCATTCACCCTCTGAATGGCACACATACACAATCCATGTCTCAAGGCTTAAAAATCCTTTAACCTGTTACCTCCCCTTCATCTACACTGATTGAAGTGGATTTAACAAGTGACATCGATACGGGATCATAGCTTTCGCCGGGATTCACCAGATCAGTCTATGTCATCATGAAAAGAGAAGGTGTTCCTAATGTTTTGTACACTCCGTGTAAACCTGAGCCGTCAGTGACAAACAATCTCATTCGGAAGATTGAATTACTGTATGTCGGTTGCATGCATTCTGATGTTTTTAAAATGAAAACGCAATGAGACATGCGAGAGCTTTGGCACTCATTAATGTTTCTTTTGGTCGATTGAAGTAGTTTACTCTCCTCTTTCTTGCTATGGTAAGCGCCTCCTAGAGATGCCGGCCCTTTGCTTGCATAAACATTTGTGTAAGATCATTTGTGCCAGAAGAACTGGTTAAAATAAGTGGGCATGAAATTCAATCTAAAAGCAATCTAACAACCAATACGGCTGTCAACCATATCATCGGGGAAAACACTGGCTATGCAAAACAGAGAAGGTGGCATTGCATGTTGTTTATTGGTTAATAAAAGGCTTTTACAAGTGAATGATGTGAGAATGTAGCATTGTCTGAGAGTAAAGTAGTGGAGGCTTCATACTCTCTGAGGGGGACTACTGCGTGTTAGCAGTTTGGGTGTGCCTGTGAAGAGCGATGCAGAGACATTTTATAGCGGTGCTGTGTGATGGGAAATGTGAGGTGCCCAGTGGGAGGAGAGGAGGGGCCTGTGGGCAAGGCTGGCAGAGTGGCCCCTCACCCCACCACTGGGTGCAGCATGACAAACACATGAAGAAGACTGCACTTAAATCATCCCCCTTTTCCTTGTGCAGTGAGAAAAACATGTATGAATTGAGTTCAGTTGAGGATAAGTTTTCGAGTGTTGTAGAGTCTCTTTATTTCACTCTGTAAAAAAAAATAATTCTGTTGAGTATGTGAATCTAAAGTGCATTTTTGCAGCAAAAGAAGAATGGTGTTTATTTTTTATACTGGCATCAATGCAGGACTAACACCTTTTTTTGGAGTGAGTGTGAGTGTGACTGTGACTGTGACTGTGTGTGTGTGTGTGTGTGTGTGTGTGTGTGTGTGTGTGTGTGTGTGTGTGTGTGTGTGTGTGTGTGTGTGTGTGTGTGTGTGTGTGTGTGTGTGTGTGTGTGTGTGTGTGTGTGTGTGTGTGTGTGTGTGTGTGTGTGTATGTGTGTGTGTGTGTGTATGTGTGTGTGTGTGTGTGTGTGTGTGTGTGTGTGTGTGTGTGTGTGTGTGTGTGTGTGTGTGTGTGTGTGTGTGTGTGTGTGTGTGTGAGTGAGTGAGTGAGTGTGTGTGTGTGTGTGTGTGAGTGTGTGTGAGTGTGCGTGCGTGTGAGATTGCCCTTGGCAATGCCAGAGAAGCTTTCCCAGGGGTTGGAGTGTACGGAAAGTTTTGTTATCTGAGATTGAATTCACAGTAATGACTATTATCAGCACACGCCATCTCCAGGATGTGTGTACTGTATGCACCACGTCTGCAGCCAGTGCTGGAGTTGTTGGTATTGTGTGCAGCGGAGGCATTCTTGTGCGAACACGACGGCATCAGGGCAGTGTTTTCCCTCCATGTCAGACTAGACTCATTGGCAGCTAAGGCTGCCCAGAGTGAGATAGCAGCTGTACGCATGCTGGGGCAGTGTTTGTGTTTGCTTTGAATCTGGTGCCATTTTGTCTGACTGAGGTTCAGAGGTCACTCACCTCGGTCGTTTGATAATGTCTTTTTACTGAGAAAGGCATGACCTCATTGAAGCGTTTCAGAGAAATATCAAATCTGTGCAAATGTATTTATATATTTCTGCAATGGGATTCTGAACGGTTCGGTTGTGTGTGCTGTTCTGAGTTCAGAATCTATTCTGCTATTGTGAGTTCAGGTCTTGATGTGTCTCTGTTTCCTCTGTACATAGAGGTTTATCTAAGTTGCATCTTTGGATGGGTGTATATAGAGCATGAGAGAGCGTGGCCTTAGTGAAAAGGCTGAGAAAATCTGAGGTGAGGTAAGTGTGAAAAGGCAGGCACGTTAGGAGCCAAGCCTATTAGGCCAACCTCCTGGCAGTTCACCACTTTCCCGGCCAGAGGCAGGAGTGAGTCAGCATGCCATAGCACAGCATGGCCTCACCGGGAACAGAGAGGGGGGCCAAGGGCCAGGGCCACAAACACACACCAGCCCAGGGACCAGTCACACTCACACAGGCCAAACCCTCACTGGCCAGTTGGCTGTACACACAAGAAGTGAGTTGAAGGAAGGTTGGAAGGTCTCTCTGTTCTTACTAAACTAAATGTAGGGTAGCGGGAACGTGCATTTCAACTGAGACCGGTTAATAATGCTGAGAGTTGAAGATGGACAAAGATAATTAATCCATGCAGGTTCCGCTTGAGGTGAGGCCGGGTAACCAGGGTAGCGGTCAGAGTGAGACGGGTCTAGCAGCCAAGAGGGGGGTGCTGCTGCTGGAACGGTTGCCCTGCTCGAGTAGCAGATGAAATAGTCGAGAACATATGCTATGCGCGTCATAATATACCAACGCACCGGTGCTCCACAAAAGCATTTCTGTGTGGGACATTATTAATGTGTAAATAAACGCCGGGGTCGGCAGGGCAGTTAACCCAGTCACCACACGCTCTTAACGAAGGCCTCCTGGCCCCCGATCAAACCGGCCCCGGGGCGGACATGTTTGTCCAGAGATGAAATCCCCAGCATCTGCCAGAGCACACTGCTGCTCTTCTGTTGGACAGGGTCACTGCAGGACTGAGTGTCAGTCAAACAAGAACACCTCTATCATACCAAACGGATTCTCTCTGGATCTCTGCTACGGACTGGGTGGGGACTTACTGTAAAGCCCAGTACAAAAAAATCGAGCTTTTCATTTCACTTACAAATCAGGTAATAAGTAACATACTTTGAACTATTATTCATGAAATTGTATGAAATGCATGTTTGAAGTGTATCCATGTGCAGCGTAGGGGTTTAACTTAGTGCTCGCGTGCGTGTGTACGTGCGTGTGCACGTGCGTGTTTATCCTTGTGGGGACCAGAAGTACTCACGAAGATAGTAAAACAAGGGGACATTTTGCCATTCCCCAAAAGGAAAAAGGCTATTTTCGGCATAGGGGTTAGGTTTACAGTTACAATTAAGGTTAGGGTTAAAATTAGGGTTAGTTTAGGGATTTAGGGTTAAGGTTAGGGTTCATGTTAGGGTTAGGTTAAGGGGTTAGGGTTAGGTTGAAGGAAAATAGGATTTTGAATTGGAATCAATTGTTTAGTCCCCACAAGGAGTGTTAGAATTAGAATAAGAGTTTGGTAGCAGCAGTTTATGTGTGTGTGTGTGTGTGTGTGTGTGTGTGTGTGTGTGTGTGTGTGTGTGTGTGTGTGTGTGTGTGTGTGTGTGTGTGTGTGTGTGTGTGTGTGTGTGTGTGTGTGTGTGTGTGTGTGTGTGTGTGTGTGTGTGTGTGTATCGAATGACATTAATGGTTGGATTTGGTATGCCTTGTTTTAATCAGAGACTTGGACCATGTGCAACTGGCAGAAAACCCTCTGTCATTTTCCTTTTCCATGTGAATTGATCCTAGTACATTAGATGGACTTGATACTCATAATGCATTAAATAGAGGAGGGTGAAATTGTTAAAACCGTAAGTTTGGGTGCATAAAGGGGTTTAAACGTTTTGAGTTTCGATGATTACACACTCCGTTTATTACTTATTACATCTTTTCCCCTTATATAATTTGCATGACTTCATAGGGTTGAAAACAAAGTCTGGAAGCGAGCGTTCTGGAAGACAATATGTATGACTGCTAACTTAGTACTTTTTGGATGACTGTAAATCTACCGAATTCTTTTTTTTTTTTTTTGCTGAATTTGGTGCCTTACATCCTCAACGAAATAGGGAAGGAAGCATATGGAAAAAGAAACAAGTTTGTTGAGTAAGAACTCTCATCGACTTGTTTTCTCCAACCGCTCAGTAAAAATAAACAACATTTAAAAAACGGTGTCGTAGGAGAGGGCTGCACACAAGGTGTTTTGCAGAAAATAATTTACTCCCAATACTCTGGAGTGATATTCACCTTCTTATTTCCTCCTTAAACATATCACAGGGTTTGTCAAATCAATACCTGACCTTCAGACTACCAGTTAACAGGAGCTGAGCATGTTCTCAGAGTGAAAAAAAAGTGGAGAAGTTACAGAGCTTCAACTAATGCAAATGATGTGGGAGACTCGCTGGCCATATCAAATAATGTTTCACACCAATGTTACTTCATCCGATCAAATTATTGTTCACATTTCTCTTTTAAAACTGGGGGGACTTTTTTTATGTTCTATGAGCACATGCACAACAGCCCATATTCAACTTCAAAACTGTACTTTCCCTGACTTTCTTTATCTGTTACTTAAGAAGTGATGACGTGCATGTATTGTATATTCTCGGAAGGTTTCAGAGCAAGAAGACAAGCAGAAATGTCCTATGTTTATGTGGTGACGGTCTGGGGGTCATGAGGGCACCCTGCTCTCCATGTAGAGTGTGGGGGCTGCAGGGCTGCTGAGCCCCAACATACCCTAGGGGTTGATCAGAAACAGGGCTGAGGGCTTAGCGAGGCAGGGCAGGCCCAGGACAACAGTTCTCTGGCGTTCTCTTTTCCCCCCAGCTTCCTTCCCATGGAAGTCGGAGGTTAAAGTGTTAACCCCGGGCTTAATTGCAACTCTGTCTCCAGTCCACTCATCCTCAAACTGACCCCAAGGCCCACAGACACCCAGCTTTCACATTAACACAACCTGGTTACTGATTCCCCAACTAACGGAGGAGATCTACTGAGCAGGCCCTGGGGGAGAGAGGGAGAGGCTGACAGGCTTGTGTAAACATAATCCAGCTACACAGCCAGAAACCCTGCAGCAGCCCAGAGGTCCCACCACTCTCAGATCATTTGTATCCACCACGTATACTTTCGCTGACAGGTAGCCCTTACATTCATGTCATTAAGTAGACACTCATATCCAGAGGGAATGCATACATTTTCATCGTTTTTATTTGTATTTTCTTCCATACTGGTCCACCATGGGGACTCGAACCCACAACTGTGGTGTTGCAAGCGCCATGCTCTACCAACTGAGCCACACGGGCCCTCCTCCCCTCCTTCCCTCCGTCCCGCACACCCCTCAGTCCGGGCAGGCAAGCAGCCCCCTCTTGTTATCTCCCTCACTGATCAGCTCAAATTCATATTGTTCACACTCGTTCTAACATGGATGAGGGCATAGAAAGGTGGAGGGCGCCTGCCGTGCGTGCTGGTGTGAGAAACATGTGTCCACAATCCACCTCCCAGTCAGTCGCCCGCTACTCCTCCCCTCTTCACAGGAGCGTCCCCCATCTATCCTGGACAAGCAGTATCAGTCAACATGACTATTGACACCAAAAGTGTGCTGAGTTAGGAGAACAGAGATGAACTGCTTTGGTTTCTACCTCTGATCCCACTCTCTCCAGTGAGAGAGCATTGAGCCTCTGTCTCCTCCTCTCATACTGAGGACTGGCCAGAGGCAGACACTAACCAGACAGTGTGCTGTAGACTGTTTTGCTCAGACAGAGCCAGACTTCATTACTCTAACAGGATATATTGGATCAGCAAAGCTGGACATTAAATACTCTTTGGGATACTAAACATACAAAAACGTTTACTTGCAATCAACCAGTTGTTTAGTTTGCACCATTTTTTTTTGTAAATGATGCATTGATGTCAATGGGAGATTTACGTGAAAAATATTGTTATACATACAGATCTCAAGTTATGATTCTAGTAAGTCAAATGAATATCAACCTAAGCCAGCTAAAATAAACATTTGTTTTAGTAATGGAGATATTGCTCTAATTCAGTCTTAAAGTTAATACATGATTTATTCCGGTGATTTATTCTTTCTACGGCTAGTGGAGCATGCCAGTTAACTTTACCCTAGAAGTCATTCAGGCATTTTTCCTGGTGCACAAAAAAAGTGCATGTATTAGCCTTAAGGCCAGTGTGCTCATGTTCATAGAGGAATGAAAGGGAAATCATATTTTCCCTATGATTAGAGAGAGAAATTCCATACCATTTCCAGTTTATGTTGACATTTTCTAAAGCAATTCCTGTAATCCCTCAATGTAGCTTCCATGCCAGAAAATGAATTTTGTTATTTGTGTTTATCCTGAAATAAATCATCTTGGTATTATTCGCTTATGACAACGATGATAGAGTGGGATAGCCAAAGTGCACTTCCCAGTCACACAAATGCTAGCATGTACGTGTGTGTACGCCTGTGTGTGTGTGTGTGTGTGTGTGTGTGTGTGTGTGTGTGTGTGTGTGTGTGTGTGTGTGTGTGTGTGTGTGTGTGTGTGTGTTACACTGTGATAGCCAGAAAAGTCTGAGTGGACACACAAACCAAGACTCCAGTACTACAAGTTTTTTTTTTATGTACACAAATAAACACTCCTGTATTACAGTCAATGTTAATGTAAGTCAGTACCTATCACAACACGGACTAGTAAGTGTGCGATGAGAGATGGGCAGCTACTATATTGGGCTCTACCCCCCCCCACTGACTCCGCAACGGAACTTCTATAACGAAAATAACTTCCTATTGATGAATAAACCAAGTAAAACATTAAAAACAGTCCAGATGTATCGACATGCTGTGGTGACATGTCGTCCCCCTGTTCGGTGCGGTTGTCAAAAAAAAGAATGTCTGGTTATAGCTTGGCCATCCAGTTTTGAGGAGAGTTTTGATATGAGTTAATACTGTGAAATATCTCAATTATTGAATGTAAGTCAATTGAAAGACACCCAGTTAGTTATAAGTCAAAGATTGAAATAAGTTACAAAAAAAAAGTGGCAAAGGCCTAACTCCCCATAGCCTTACTAATGTCTAAAAATGTCAAGAAAAAAAATAATGTTTTACGTACATTGGTTTTATATGTTAATTTTGTATTTTAATTCAAGGTTAACGTGGGTTTAACATTGTTTGACAATAATATGTGCTTTACAATAATACACATTTTATAAGGGTGTGATATTGTTTTATTGTTTGCTATATAAATCTCGATAAGAATGTACACTCCCTCTAAAGCTTCATACAGGGTAAATAACTTGATTACGGGCCCGATATTCACCTATATCCTAGGCTAGGGTATCATTCTTGAAATGTTTCTACATTCACCATGCAAACAAAAAGATCAAGTCTGATAGAAGTGACTCAAAATAGGTACGACACATTTCGTTTAAATAGATAACTTCCAGTTCGACTGTTCTAACAAAATACTTATGTATAGCAATTCTGATCAAAAGATCACAAACTTATAATATTGTCCAGAAAATTATTTTAGGGAGCATAATTGATTACATGTATTGTATTTTAATAAATGTTCTGTATAGACTATTTGGCTACTGTCTTGGTTCTGTTGTACCATCCTATAAAACAGTAGGTCTATCTTGAAAACGTGCCACTTTTTACTTGGTTAAAGTGCAACTATTGTTTTACCTTAAATTAGCCAACCTACTTTTTTATTAAGTTATAATAACTAGCCTACACATGAATTCAAAAACAAAACGGCACGTTTTCCACTGGTTTGATGACTACTTATCTATCTATCCAGCAACAGTTGCGATCAAAGAATGAAATGCCCTCGACAATGTCGTTTGGATTGCTGTTGTTTGGATATTGTAATTGGGCCTCATGCGGTACACATTACAGTAAAGCACTATATGCTGTAGCCTATAAATGCCAATGTAACCAGTACCTCAAGGCCATATATTTTCTCAAACAGTAGCCTAACATGTGAAACATTAGAATAACATTCTTCAAATATTGGCCCTATATCGGACAATGTGAGATGCTTGAGTATAGGCGTGCAACTGTTCTTGTGCATACATCTAGGGATACGTGTGCAGGCATTACTATTTGTAGACCTACATTGTAGGCCTATGTGGATTATACATGCTTTATTAGTGTGGATATTGATAAGGCTATTTGGCCTAGGCTACTTATCTCCGTCTGAATTGTAAAATCGTCCTTTACGCATGCATGCACTTATATTGGTGATGTTATAGACAAGCTGCTTAAAGACGCGCTGTTAATATAACGTAATAAAAAGGCCTTCTTACTTTTTTTTACACAAATGTATTATGATTTATTTACCCGCGTATCGGTAGGCTACGCCACATATCTGGTGTAAATGCAAATAAAATACAAGGTAATATGCGGCAAAGCCTCGGGCGTCTCACCACTCACCGGCTTGTGTACCATGCAGATCCAGTAAACCGCTGAACGGCTTAAAATCGACAGGGTAACAATGAAGCGATGGCGCTCATTCAACTCTAAACTATTAATCAGCCACTAAACGGACAACACATCCTCCAAATAGCACTATTAATAATAGGCCAACCATGCACTTATTTGATGTTGCCTATTTTGTTTTCACTGCACTCTGGACTGATTTCTCAAGTAAACTCGTGGAAGTGGAATACACACCAATTTCCAAAGTGTTCAACCCATGTGTCACTTTTGACACGCCGAGAGGCTTATAATGTAACGTTTCACACCTATGGTTATTCAGTCATTAGGGGAAGAATGATTCATGGTTTGGCTGTTGGTATAAGGCAAAATGGCAATTAACTAACTTCGATACTGCGTAAAGAGCACAAATGGGGTTAAATTTGAAGTCAAACTTCAATGATTTATAGGGCCACTGCTACAAGTTATAACGAAATGAATGGATTTCAGATCAAATCCTTTAGGCAATAGGCAACAAAAACAAACATATACTACATCTTAAATAGGTCTGTGTGTGATACTAGGCCTATAGCTAAATAAATAATTGTGCAACAGAAATGGCTAAAAGACACCGATCAGTAAGGTATGAATTTGTTAGCTAGCCTAGATATAGATTACCTTCAGAATGTTGGGGTGCTGTAGCCTTTCCATCAGCGTCATTTCTTTCACAATTTTGAAGGACGCCAGTCTGTAGCAGTCTCCAGGTGAACCATATTTCTTTACGCAATTTTCCATATCGTGTCCGCCGAAATCCACCGATTTCAGAGCCACCGATAAGCTGTTGTTGAGAGACGCCTTGTAGACAGCCTTTGTGTAGCCTGAGCCGAGGTACTGAACATTGGTCACGTTGTCTATGCTGTTGCAGCCAAGCATCGGAGTACCGTTAACGCTGCTCAAAGTCATAGTGAAATCTTTCCGTGATGCTGTGTGCATGTATATGGAAGGTGAAAGTCGATTTTGAAAATGCGTCTGTCGGTTTTCGGTTCGCTCAATTACTTTGATAGGGTCCCAATTGTCCCCTGGCTCTGAATCCATGAGCCTCCGTCTCTCCAGCTGGCGGACTGGGTCTCCGGTGCCAGACCCATGTGCTTGGCGCTGACGGTACCGCACAACCTCATCGAATCTTTCTCGTATCTGCAGCAGAAGGTCCTGATGATGCCTGCTTCCTACGGCAGGTTTACTATTGGACTCGGCCACAGCTTCAGTGACTGACTCGACGACTTGAAGCTGCGAATCGCCTGTAACCTGCTGCTGTTTTTCGTGGTAGTACCGATGTACTCTATGGTCGTGGTTCTGATGGTGCTCAAACCCTGGTATATACAGCAAATTCATCAGTGTACCAAGGAAGAAGGCAAGACAGAAGCCTGCCGCAACCACTATCCTTCTGCGCTTCATTGTGATCAGTTTTATTAATACCATTAAAATATGTCTGTTTTCGCCTCCAGCCCCCGCCTAGCAGTGTACCACCTCTGTAGCCTCTTGCCCGGAGTCCACGGTTCTATCGTGCGCGTCAGAACTTAATGGTATACTGATGCCTCGAACGATGCCGAATGCGCTATGATCACGTCTTCATCTTGATTATGATTTATGCAGCCAAGCAGGTTGAAGATCCTCCCCATATAAGGTTGATCATGGTGATACACTTGCCTTCACAGACTGCAAAGCCCACCACTTATGTAGCCTATGCGCGCATCAGGCAGGGGTCCTCTCTCGTAGCCCCCTGAGCGACTGAACAACCGTGACGCCACTGTGATTGACAGCATACGTATATCATGCAGCTGTGAGCACTGTAGTTCTCCAGGCAGTGCGTTTTCATTAGGGTACGTCTTACATAGACAATTTTACAACCACACTACCCATGGTGCAATGTGAAAAATCCATACACTGGACACTGAGTTGCAACAAACCAGCAGCTGTGGGGCGGTGTTTGAGGGTTCTTCGAAATGCCTTTTCGAGTAATGGCACGCGCAAAAGCTGACCACTGAAGCGAGTGATGAAAGCGCATTAGTTGATTGATGGACAGTAATAATAATATCTAGTATTGCTCTGGATGAATCTTATTTTTAATTACAAATTTGAATGGCTAGGCTTATATGTGTTTTAAATATAGACTTAATTTAATGGTTTGCGAAATCCTTTCGAATAGGGGCCTTACGCCTCAGCAAAAGAAAAAGGGATGCCTAGTCAGTTGTACAACTGAAAGCATTAAACTGAAATGTGTCTTCCGCATTTGACCTAAACCCTCAATCAGAGGGTTGTCTTAATCGACATTCACGTCATCGGCGCCCGGGGAACAGTGGGTTAACTGCCTTGCTCGGGGGAAAACGCCAGGTTTTTACATTGTAAACTCCGGGATTCGATCCAGCAACCTTTCGGTTACTGGACCAACGCTCCTACCTGCCAGAATGACTACCTGGTCACTCCTTAATATAAGGCAATTGGTTATGTCATCCATATTATAAATTGGTACCTATCTCGTAGATGTTATTCTGATGGTCTATTGTTACACAACATGACAAGTAGGCAAGTTGTAATGTTTTCAATTAATAATGAGCATTGCCTTTAGAAGAGACAACAAACATTTTGAGCACAATGCTTTTCAGCAAGTATTGCATTTAGCTAACACTTTTGGATTGCTTTAAATCTACAACCTCGGTTTTAAATTGATAGAGAAGTTCAGACTCCTTGCAGGATGAAGTTATGCGAGCCCCTCTGTTACTTGGAAAGAAAAATGTGTATAATTATGTCTCTGGGGTCTGAAAAGTAAAACTAAATTAAAAGCAGACATTACAACAAAAAAAGCTGTATAAATAATCAAATAATAGGCTCCAATAAGGCTTTGTTCAACTCGGCTGAGATAAGCATTCCTCGAATGGAATCTCATGTTAGCCAGCACCCCCGCCTTCCTAAATAAATCCCGTGGTGTTTGTCTACTGTAAATACACTGTAGCAGTGCCAGCGACGTTAAAAAAAAATGAGCCACGACCCCTTTTTAGTGGGCCCAAACAGAGAGTTCACGCAGAGGTCTCGCTCTCTATTGTGGTAAACAATGACGAACTTTAAAATAATGTTATTAAAATTGCCCTCGATTTTTTTATTGGATTACTTTAATGACAAATTAGTTATTTCTGGTGTTGCAGAGGCGAGACCGAGCGGCCTCTATGGCTTCGTTAGGCCAAAAAAATCGTCAGGATGACGCGGCGAGACCAGTCTAAACCCTGCTGGGTCTCCGGATAGTGTAGACCTGAATGCTAGTGACACGTCTATCCATCAAACCCACATTACCATGCTGTTAGCAACTAATTAACACATACAATCAACCTGGAAACTGAACAAACAAAGCGGAGACAGCGGGGCGCAGCCGCATGAGGAGGGGGTAGGGGGGCTTATAGCTTTAGTTAATATATATTAGTCTCGGTTTTAAAAAGGTCAGAGTAGTGTAAAAATTATTATATTACATACTATTATATTATACTATATTAGCCTACATTATATATTAGGAACAATTGGGCCTTTTTGACAGATTGGTAAGGATATACCTCATTATAGTAACTATACCTATATTACTGTATCCCACACCAAATTGTTTAGTGTATGGAGCTGTTCTTATCACTTTAAGACTGTTTTTATGTCCAAAAGTGGCATGGCTGTAGAGAAGAGTTGCTTAGGAGGATGATAATTATACATTCTGACAATAATAGTGATTTATAATAATAATAATAATTCAATAATTAACAATTTGTGTATTTGACGTTTCTTTTTCTTTACTTTTACACACAGTGATTGCATTCAATCATTGTTATCTGGTAATATAAATGGCTCATTAGAGAATGATTGGTTACACTGATCTAGGCCTATTTAGCAAAGTCATCCTTACATTGTGATGTAAATTATATATATTTTTAATTGAACCTTTATTTAACTAGGCAAGTCATTCTTATTTACAATGACAGCCTACCCCGACCAGACCTGGACGACGATGCTGGGCCAATTGTGCGCCGCCATGGGACTCCCAATCACGGGCGGATGTGATACATCCTGGATTCGAACCAGAGACTGTAGTGACACCTCTTGCACTAAGATGCAGTGCCTTAGTAAATACATATTAGTTCATATTTAGGCCTATTTTTGCAGCCCAACTGTCAACAAGTTTTGACTTGTGCAAGATAGCCTAATCACCATAACGCACTGACACAAAACGTTTACAATTCTTTCTTTGACTGGATTTTTGAGTAGCCGGAGTGATGTGTAAGGAAATTGTATTTTCCTCATGAGTGGTGCAGTTGTTGCTGTAGTATTTCCGATTCCTTACTACAAGGGTGGAGAGGTCATTTATTTGTATGGCCTGGTTAGGGGCGGAGGCCTACAGCTCTGCGGGTGGGGAGGCCCAGTGCCCCTCAGGGGAGCTATCATGCATTAATCCCACTTAAATAACTTCATTTTCTTGAGCATTTCTGGGGACAATAGCCAAACATAGTATTCTTATAACCACTATGCTGCAGGGGCCTAACCTTTTTAAGGTTTCCATTTAACCGGCCGTTTACATGAGAATCCTCACAGAGGGAGTGGTGGTTGGCTGGCTCGGGGGGTGACGGATTAGCCTGCTGCAGTGCAGGAATGTTTAGCCTTTGCTGTCCCTTTGTGATTGGCGCAACCTATGGCTGCATGTGACTGAGCTAATCCTTTTTACGTTCTATTTTCTGAGGGTGATAATTATAGCCTATGCGTCGGTTACTGTAAGCCACACATTCATTCAAATGGTTATGGGGGGCATAGGTTGACCATTCATTGTGCGCTTAAGTAGACCTAATATGTCACCCGCAGTAAATGGCATGTGTCAATCAATCAAGTTTGAGCCGAAAATAATGATCAGCAACCTACAAATGTGAGAGGTATAAATATATTAGCTGTAAACGTGTAGATTTTGTTGCAAGGACCCAAAGGTCAAAAAGAAATGAGCTAGTTTCTTGGATAAGCCTTTTTAGCCAGAGCCATTTCTGAATCAGAACTTCAATGTACAGCGGAGTCAAGTCAACTGGAGCTGTTTTTAGTCAATATAATTAATTTCTGAACAGTGTCTTGATGTTGTATCTATTACATTTGCCGTGTGTCTTATTCATGGTTTTGATTTTAGAAATGCACTGTACATGTATTTAATTTCCCACTTTGGTGCCAAGCTTTTTTATGGTCCGTTTAAGTTGAAACTGACCCCATTTCCATCTGGACCTTTAGTCAGGAGTTTTGAATGGTTTTCTTCTTCCTGTCCTCTTGCTGGCTGCTGTAGAAAAGTGGAGTAAACCCATATCAGTGTCTGAGACAAGAGAGCTTTCTTTACTCCGTAAGAGTTATGTTTTTAGAGATTAACTTCTGGTCCTGTTTAGTGGAGAAACGAGGAAGTTGGCGAGAAAGAGAGAAAGGAGGAGAGAGAGAAAGACCGGGAGGAAGGCCTGTGCCGCCCACCAACACTCAGTCACACTCTGAGTTTATGAGCCTCAGACTATGTGTGAATGTGACCTTGAAACAAGCATGCGCTTTGGTAGGAGCCATTAGGAAACGTGTCAGTGGATCAAGCCCGGGCCACGGCGTGCGTACGTGTGCACGCATGTGTGTGTGTGTCTGTGTGTGTGTGTTTATGCATGCCCCTCCTTACCAACAACCCTGGGTATCAGTAAGATGTTAAATGCAATGCAGGTGATGGCAGACACTTATCTCAGTAAGACAGTGCAAATGTATGTGTTTAATAAACACAGCTACTCCACAGGAGATACCCCACTACCTGCCATGGGGGTCAGATACACTTCATGGCATTTATCCCATTTAGCTTTGACTGAAAGCTGCATGCAGCGCTCCAGTTTTTGCTCCAATCTTCCTATTTAATTGCTAATTAGTATATCTAATGAGTTGTAATGTGGATCATGGCTTGGAGCACAATGCGACACTTGTCTATATTTGGCCAATACAATGCTATGCAGCTAGCACAAAACGTTCTGAGAACAATTTGTTTCTTAGACCTGGATGAGAGAGTGGTTGTCCTATGGTTATTTTGCATATGGTTATTTTCCCACAACATTCTGGGAATGGTGCAGAATATTTGCTTGCTTTTGGAACATTCAAAACACATTTAAGGAACTTGACAAACAACAAAAAAGTTATTTTCTTAGTATTTCCTTACTTTAACAAAACATTTACTGAAAGTTCAAATATGGTTACATTTAATTGCATCCAAATGGTTTGACTTTGTGTTCTCAAATAGTTCCACGAACGTTAAGAAACAATGTTTTCTGTGGGAATTTCAGTACTTCCACAAAAGTTCCCATGTGGTTCTATTTAATGTCATATTTTTACTACATTCTGGGAACGTTCTCAAAAATGGTGTGAGTGATGCTGCGTTCACTTGCTAGTCAGAATTAGGAAACTCTGAAATCTCTGACTTGGAAAGTCATTGTAAAAACAAGAACTCTGAGTTTTCAACTTAAAAGTACCAGACTCAACCAAATAACTTACGCTCATTTGAACTCATAGGTTCCGAGTTTCGATGGCATGCGAACGCAACATTAAGCAATGTTCTCAGAATTTCTGAGAATGTTTGGTTCTCTTTTATGTCAGTTCTTGACAATATTCTGGGAATTTAAAAAAATATACTCTACACACTTTAGCTCTAAATTCTGTTCTCAGAACATGAACAAAAACGTTCCGTAAAATCACAAGACAACTTTAGTAATGTTCTAAGAATGTTATTTAAAAACATATAGGTTGTCATCAATTAAACATCACAATAAGGTGCACAGCATTCTATTTGCCTTCTGGGGGGCACGGAGAGCCCGCAGCTCAGTTAAAACCATTGACAGATCTGTGACATTTTTAAGGGATTGTTAAATAAATATGAACTACTTGGTTGTAATATCATCACCTCTTGAAGAGTATAGTCAGAACCACAAATTTCAGGTTATTCCATGCAAAACAATTGCGTACATTTAGCTCTATCAGCAGAGTTATAGGCCTACAGCAAGAAGGCCTAACTGCATGCTTTTAATGATCAGTAAACAATTTATTATGTCACTTCAGAAATGTGAGGGTAGCCTCACGATATCGCTCAATATTGACTACCATTAAATATTTATTTGAGTGATATAAAATAAAAGTGAACTACAGTATACCTGATAAGTATGAGTGTTTAGGTTCATTTCCCAAACTATTGTGGGGTCTGCCTGTCAAGCAGCAGAAGGGCGGATTTCAAATCAAAATCAAATGTATTTATATAGCCCGTCTTACATCAGCTGATATCTCAAAGTGCTGTACAGAAACCTAGCCTAAAACCCCAAACAGCAAGCAATGGAGGTGTAGAAGCATGGTGGCTAGGAAAAACTCCCTTAGAAAGGCCAAAACCTAGGAAGAAACCTAGAGAGGAACCAGGCTATGAGAGGTGGCCGGTTCTCTTCTGGCTGTGCCGGGTGGAGATTATAACAGAACATGGCCAAGATGTTCAAATGTTCATAAATTACCAGCATGGTCAAATAATAATAATCACAGTAGTTGTCGAGGGTGCAGCAAGTCAGCACCTCAGGAGTAAATGTCAGTTGGCTTTTCATAGCCGATCATTAAGAGTATCTCTACCGCTCCTGCTGTCTCTGGAGAGTTGAAAACAGCAGGTCTGGGACAGGTACCACGTCCGGTGAACAGGTCAGGGTTCCATAGCCGCAGGCAGAACAGTTGAAACTGGAGCAGCAGCACGACCAGGTGGACTGGGGACAGCAAAGGAGTCATCATGCCAGGTAGTCCTGAGGATTTGCCAATGTAACGTTGCTGTTGGCTGATAATGTTTAACTTGCAAGTTACCAGTAAATACTTTGTATAGTTAAACATAATGGTTGGTAAGTAGACCTAATATACTTTTTTTCTCCAACCAACGTAGGTCTACATAGTGTTGGACCAAGTCAAATTGGCTAGCTAGCTAAAAACATATCACGTCAATATGGCTAGTTAGCAAGCTACATTTCAGGGGATAAACTAGATGGCTATATCCAAATATTATATGATTTGCTTGCCATCTACAGTGGTGATGACATTAGTCTGACTGACAACTTTACCAAGACGTGGTCAAGCTCTTGCCAAAAGCCCAGTCCCTGATGAAGCAAGCTAAAAGACACATGTTGCGATTTCTTTAGCTAGCTAGCAAGTTAGCTACATGCCAAATCTATTTGGCTACCCTCATGTATCTGTAAATACATGATCAATTGATGTTTACTGGTTGCTGTATAACTCTGATGATAGAGCTAAATGTGGAATAATCGGGATAGGGTAACTGACTATGCTCTTTAACGTGATGGTATTAAAACCAAATAGTTATAACATTTATTTAAAAATCCCTTGAAAACGGCACGTATTGTAGTTGTCAATGGTTTTAGCAGAGCTGGAGGTCTCTTAATTCCCCAGCAGCTAAATGTTTTGTTGATAACGACCTATACTATTAAAGAAAATACACATTCCGTTCTCAGCTTCTAGAAAACTCTCTCTGTCCTTAATCTTGTTAAGTGTGTTCTGGCGTGTTTGCCGCGCCCACTAATTGGCCACACTTGATCTTAATGAGTGCTTGTTTCCTTGGAAATGGGGTCTGCTGGAATAGACAAAAATGAAAAGCTTTGTATGAGTAAAAAAAACATTGCATGCTAGCTCCATCCTGGTGGCACAGTGGACTTATTCCATGGATAGAGAACAGAAGATCATAGGTTATCTCCCTGATGCCCTGTCACAATAGAAAAAAAATGCGTTTGCATGATGAATGTCGAAGCAAATTATTTTCCGTGTGTCCTATCTCTGCTTGGAATTTTTTTAAATGAACCCAAAATAAGCTAGCAGTATTATTAAAAGTCTTATTAAAACATTCAGTGACTGTTAAGGAAGTTATCCAAAAACCTCCAAACAACCTTTCATTTTCGTAGTTAGGAATTAAGAAAAGTTTCAATAATAACCATAAAACTTTCACAATATTTAGAGAATGTTATCAGAATGTTATTTTATTACCTTTAAATAACCTATAATTTCCATTCTCAGAGCATTAATAAAACTTCCCAGGAATACTTTCAAGGAACCAGATTAGAACATTCTCAGAACCTCCCTGCAACCTAATAATAAACGTTCCCAGAACAGGCAACATTTTCTGTTCCATTCTCAGAATGTTTAAATTAAAGGGTGACTGCACTTCCTGATTTTGCCTTTTTTAAAACATTTTTTAATCAATGCTCATTAACAAATACTAGCAGCCATGACTGGAGTCAAACAAGAGTTGTCTTGGGTGTTTGATGTGGGTGTTTCTTGGGTGTGTTGTTGCCATTCTATCACAACAAAAAAGGCCAGTAGTGAGTACAGAGAGGTAAGCTAAGCTAGCTTTGCTATGGAGAGAACAAAGTTTTGAAGTTGAGGACTTATCCCCTCCTGACTGACTCTACACCTCAAGATGGTCAACTAATTCAATTCTAAGTGTGTACCCAAAAGTACCCAATTGTCATACTTGAGTAAAAGTAAAGATGCTTTAATAGAAAATGACTCAAGTAAAAGTCACCCAGTAAAATCCTACTTGAGTAAATGTCTAAAAGTATTTGGTTTTAAATATACTTAAGTATCAAAATGAAATGTAATTGCTAAAATATACTTAAGTATCAAAAGTAAAAGGATAACTAATTTCAAATTCCTTATACTAAGCAAACCAGATGGCACCATTTTCTTGTTTTTCTTTTTAATTTATGGATAGCGAGGGGCAAGCTCCAACACTCAGACAATTCCCAAACGAAGCATGTGTTTAGTTATTTCTACCAGACCAGAGGCAGTAGGGATAACCAGGGATGTTCTCTCGATAAATGTGTGATTTAGACCATTTTCCTGTACTGCTAACGATTCAAGATGTAACAAGTACTTTTGGGTGTCAGGGAAAGGAGGTGCACAATTGGCCCAGCGTCGTCCGGGTTAGGGGAGGGTTTGGCCGGCCGGGATTTCCTGGTCCCATCGCGCTCTAGCGACTCCTTGTGGCGGGCTGTGCACCTGCAATCTTACCCCAGTCGCCAGCTTGATGGCGTCTCCTCCAACACATTGGTGCAGCTGGCTTCCAGGTTAAGCGAGCAGTGTGTCAAGAAGCAGTGCGGCTTGGTAGGGTCGTGTTTCCAAGGACGCATGGCTCTCGACCTTCGCCTTTCCCAAGTCCGTAGGGGAGTTGGACAAGACTGTTACTACCAATTGGGGAGAAGGGGTAAAAAATCAATTGTAAAGTACAAAAAAAATAAGTAGTACTTTCAAGTATTTTTACACCACTGCTTCTCAGCGCATTTTTGTGTTCCAGTTCAACATTTACCTGCTCTGCCATAGTCTACCATTGAAAACCATTGAAAAGACGACAACACAGAGGTTGTGCTATTTGTATTTGAGCAATATGATTGGCCATTCTAGTGAATGACCTGCAGAGAGCTGGGACCAAAGCAACAAAGCCTACAATCAGTAACACACTACGCCGCCAGGGACTCAAATCCTGCAGTGCCAGACGTGTCCCCCTGCTTAAGCCAGTACATGTCCAGGCCCGTCTGAAGTTTGCTAGAGAGCATTTGGATGATCCAGAAGAAGATTGGGAGAATGCCATATGGTCAGATGAAACCAAAATATAACTTTTTGGTAAAAACTCAACTCGTCGTGTTTGGAGGACAAAGAATGCTGAGTTGCATCCAAAGAACACCATACCTACTGTGAAGCACGGGGGTGGAAACATCATGCTTTGGGGCTGTTTTTCTGCAAGGGGACCAGGACGACTGATCCGTGTAAAGGAAAGAATGTATGGGGCCATGTATCGTGAGATTTTGAATGAAAATCTCCTTCCATCAGCAAGGGCATTGAAGATGAAAAGTGGCTGGGTCTTTCAGCATGACAATGATCCCAAACACACCGCCCGGGCAACGAAGGAGTGGCTTCGTAAGAAGCATTTCAAGGTCCTGGAGTGGCCTAGCCAGTCTCCAGATCTCAACCCTATACAAAATCATTGGAGGGAGTTGAAAGTCTGTGTTGCCCAGCAACAGCCCCAAACATCACTGCTCTAGAGGAGATCTGCATGGAGGAATGGGTCAAAATACCAGCAACACTTACAGACTTACAGAAAACGTTTGACCTCTGTCATTGCCAACAAAGGGTATATAACAAAGTATTGAGATACACTTTTGTTATTGACCAAATACTTATTTTCCACCATAATTTGCAAATAAATTCATTAAAAATCCTACAATGTGATTTTCTGGATTTGTTTTCTCATTTTGTCTGACATAGTTGAAGTGTACCTATGATGAAAATTACAGGCCTCTCTCATCTTTTTAAGTGGGAGAACTTGCACAATTGGTGGCTGACTAAATACTTTTTTGCCCCACTGTATATCCAATAGAGGGACTGTAACTACAAAATAGATTTAGGCCGGTGACGCTGACGCCGTGTATGTTGCTGAATGCTTGTTGATACATTTGCTATTTGTTGCCAGGGCCATAGCTATACTTGTAGTAGACAAGGCCCGTCCCGCCATTCATTTATTTTTGCCCTAGAAAATCCACAATAAACATTTATGAGAATTGACATGTTGTTTTGGGTGAGTAGACGAAGCCCCCCGAATTCTAGCCAGCTATCCAGCTACCTAACTTGTAAATCCAGGTTAGTTATCATATCTTTGTCTGAGTTGAAATTAGTTAGGTAGGTAGCAGACATTAGCAAGCTACCTAGCTAACATGCCAGTTAGAGTTGAAACATTATTGAAAGCAAGCTGGCTACATCCTATGATTAGCTAGCAAGCTGTATCTAAGTGCCGGCACTGTATTAACCCTAAATGCCAATGGGCTACAGTTAGTTAGCTACCTTGCTAACAACAACTAACGTGAGATATGCTCATCTTCCTCTGACATGATACATCACGTTACACATTAGCTTGATGTACAGTGGGGAAAACAAGTATTTGATACACTGCCGATTTTGCAGGTTTCCCAACTTACAAAGCATGTAGAGGTCTGTAATTTTTTATCATAGGTACACTTCAACTGTGAGAGACGGAATCTAAAACAAAAATCCATTTTTATGTATGACTTTTAAGTATTTTCATTTGCATTTTATTGCATGACATAAGTATTTGATCACCTACCAACCAGTAAGTATTCCGGCTCTCACAGACCAGTTAGTTGTTCTTTAAGAAGCCCTCCTGCTCTCCACTCATTACCTGTATTAACTGCACCTGTTTGAACTCGTTACCTGTATAAAAGACACCTGTCCACACACTCAATGAAACAGACTCCAACCTCTCCACAATGGCCAAGACCAGAGAGCTGTGTAAGGACATCAGGGATAAAATTGTAGATCTGCACAAGGCTGGGATGGGCTACAGGACAATAGGCAAGCAGCTTGGTGAGAAGGCAACAACTGTTGGCGCAATTATTAGAAAATGAAAGAAGTTCAAGATGACGGTCAATCACCCTCGGTCTGGGGCTCCATGCAAGATCTCACCTCGTGGGGCATCAATGATCATGGGGAAGGTGAGGGATCAGCCCAGAACTACACGGCAGGACCTGGTCAATGACCTGAAAAGAGCTGGGACCACAGTCTCAAAGAAAACCATTAGTAACACACTACGGCGTCATGGATTAAAATCCTGCAGCACAGGCAAGGTCCCCCTGCTCAAGCCAGCGCATGTCCAGGCCCATCTGAAGTTTTCCAATGACCATCTGAATGATCCAGAGGAGGAATGGGAGAAGGTCAGGTGGTCTGATGAGACAAAAAAAGAGCTTTTTGGTCTAAACTCCATGGGTCGTGGCTGGGTCTTCCAGCATGACAACGGCCCAAAACACACAGCCAGGGCAACTAAGGAGTGGCTCCGTAAGAAGCATCTCAAGGTCCTGGAGTGGCCTAGCCAGTCTCCAGACCTAAACTAAATCTTTGGAGGGAGCTGAAAGTCCATATTGCCCAGCAACAGCCCCGAAACCTGAAGGATCTGGAGAAGGTCTGTATGGAGGAGTGGGCCAAAATCCCTGCTGCAGTGTGTGCAAACCTGGTCAAGAACTACAGGAAACATATGATCTCTGTAATTGCAAACAAAGGTTTCTGTACCAAATATTAAGTTCTGCTTTTCTGATGTATCAAATACTTATGTCATGCAATAAAATGCAAATCAATTACTTAAAAATCATACAATGTGATTGTCTGGATTTTTGTTTTAGATTCCGTCTCTCACAGTTGAAGTGTACCTATGATAAAAATGACAGACCTCTACATGCTTTGTAAGCAGGAAAACCTGCAAAATCGGCAGTGTATCAAATACTTGTTCTCCCCACTGTATATAGTTAGGTACATTATCAAATAATGTTGTATAACCTAAATTCGCTACTAACTAGATATATACTTAGCTAATTTCATCACCAACACCAGTTATTTGACATTGCCCGGCAGCAGAAGTGACCGTGTTGTTTTACCAGTCAGTAAACGTATGGCTTTGTTTCAGTAAACGTATGGCTTTGTTTCAGTAAACGTATGGCTTTGTTCACACAACCAATGTGAAACCAAAATCATACGTTCCCACACCTTCCAAAGAACCAAATGTGGTATGTGGTTAATTAGCTTGAGAGAGGTGAAATACAGGTCAAAAGAGAGAACAACATTCCTGGACTGCGTCCCACTGTGAGAACTCAAGGGGCCAACAGCGCGAGAGCACTGACATTTGGGTGTGTGTATGTTTGCCATGCAACTGAGCAGCGGCATGCAAGCAATGCCTTGGAGTGGAGACGCTAGTATGCTGCACTCCTCCCGTGTTTCACACCCCTCTGACATCAGCCTGCTAGCACAACACCACATTCCACCTAGAGATTCCTCCTCAGACCAAAATATCTGCTTCCTGGAGAGAGTCACATGGCAGACAAGCAGGTCACATGTCTTGAGTCGGAATTGACACATTGATTCTCTGTACCAAAAGTAAGAAGTTTAGAATAATAAAAAAGTACAATACATATAATTATAAATTCTATCTACCTTTATACCCGAATGCAATCTACCTGAATTACCTGTTAGAATAGTCTTATTTATATTAGCCTATTGTCCAGTCACATCAGATCAGATCAGTGAAAGGCCTGAGCTAGCATTAGCTTCAGTAGTGTCAATGCATGGCTTACGTCCTGTTGTCGAGCAAACTTTCTGTGGAAGATACTGCGCTGTGTACAGTATCTTCTTTATTTTAGGGCATAAATGAACCAATATGAGAGCCTTCAGACATTTTTAAACCAGTTTCCCCTCTAATGTATTAGTAGGCTTTATGGGTAAAATGTTTCAAGTTATTCACCCAACCCTGTTTTATTTATTCTTCTAAAAGGAAGGCATCAAATACAGCGAATTTGTAAATGTGTATTTAATATAATATTATATATTAATATTCTGCCACCAACCAGCAGTCGTTCCCCAGCCAATCGTGCACACACGGGCGCGGCAGACAAAGAGTAACGCAAGAAGGAGTTTGCTTCTGCATCAACCTTCGCTGTAAAATATAACACGTTGCAGCAGTGCTTCGCATTTCATGAGCTTTAAATGACTTTCTCCTCTCCTCTCACCTCACCTCGCCTCCTGTCCTCTTTTCTCCTCTCCACAGGTCTAAATTCTTCCGTCAGTTCCAGACTGTGGGGGCGGGGCCACAGCTGCTTCCAATCATGGCCGTCTAATAAAGAAGGCTTGCAGGTCGGTCCAGGTCACTGTATCCGCACACCATATCATTTCAGACTGCTAGTGGGGCAGAAAATTGTATGAATTGCCCCCCCCACACACACCCCCATCCCCCCACGCACATTTTATTGTTCCTTTCTTCAGAAGTCTCTGTCCTGTCATTTGTCTCCTCAGACTATCTATCCTCCACATTTCTTGCTCAATACACAGTGGCAGTGGGTCATTTGATTCCATCAATGCTCTGCTTGTTTCTAAGTTACTGTTTAACCCACTTTTGATGACTGTGAAAAACAGCTTGATAAAGCAACTCTGAAATGTGACTTTCATTAAGCAGTAAGTACACGGGAATTAACATCAACCAACAGACCCTCAAGGTCTTGACGTACACAGATAGCCCTTTAGTGCACTGACTGGGATGTGCTCCAGTCGGGACCACGGTTTGTAAACCAGTGTTGACAGAGCAATGTTTGCCATCTACTGATGGTCCTGCTGACTGGCATATAAAAAGGCACAACACGGGACAAATGGTTATTAGTGGGTGAGTAACGTGTGTTTGGAGGGTTAATTAATGGTTGTAAGAGTTGAAAGGCTTGACTCGGGGTGGTTATCTGGCCCTTAGCAGTAGATGAGGTTGATGTGTGAGGAGGCCATGGGTTAACCCTTTACATTAGTACCTGTTAACGGGTTGAAAATGGTAGACATGGCTATCTGTCTAAGTGTCTATACATGACGTCGGGGCGCCGGCTCGGTGCTGTATGGGCTTTGACTGACAACTGTTCTGAACTTGAGCGCCGCACGCGACAGGAAGTGCCCGTAGCTGGGCAACTTCTGCCAACGCTTTTGTTATCTGAGTGAGGAAAATAATGCAAGTTAAGATGACTCGATGCATTTTGAAAGATGAGATGTGGAGGATTGTAATAAATACAGGCTGACGTCATACACAAGCAAACCAAACACCTGTGAGTCCAAGTGTTGCACGGCACATCTCCAAATCATAAAACTCAGGTCATTATACAGTGCCAACGTTTATGATCAGTATGTTTGATGTGCTGGTGCGAGATCGCGTCGTGATACCCTGGGTTGTTTTGAACAGAATGAGTCTGTTTGTTTCATGCGAAGAAAATTTGCCGCGGCACACGCACCTGAATGCACTCATGACTCCTTTCTACGAGAACCAAAATTACAATCTGTTTCTCTGAATTGCCTTGTGAACGCCTAACACTGTAATATCATATTTCACAACTTAGCTAGTCATGCTGGCAATAGAACAAGCTTTCAAATCATGCCCACCTGACCCAGATTGCGATTTATTATGGACCATTGTTTTGTTTCCTGTTGTAAACAACAACGGTAATTATTTGATGGCAGTCATGCAGGGTTGTGTTCAAAACAACTACAACTGTGATTTGCTTTAGTTCCTCAATAGCGCAGCTAGGAGAGCTCAAAAAAAGACTCTTCTTTGAGTCATAAAAGTGCATCGAAATGCCTTAGGAACTGTGCACACTTTGGAGAGGTGTGTTGCCACTTGGAGACACCAGTTAGTCCTCTCACTCAGACCATTGTAATTTTCCAGGAATTAGTCTTATGTTACTGAATGTATCCAGATTTCATTATCAACAAATGAAGAGGAAAATTACAGTAAATGTAAAATGCACATACACTCAACAGTGTAATGTTGTAACGGGGTAGAGCCGTCAACCTATTATTTGGGCGGCAGGTAGCCTAATGGTTAGAGTGTTGGGCCAGTAACCTGATAGGTTGCTCGATCAAATCCCTGAGCTGACAAGGTAAAAATCTGCCATTCTGCCTCTGAACAAGGCAGTTAACCCACTGTTCCTAGGCCGTCATTGTAAAAAATATTTTTTTCTTAATTGACTTGCCTAATTAAATAAAGGTTCAATAAAAAAAAAATGAAATAGTAATTATTATAAATGTAGGCGTTGGTTCCCATATTCCACCTAGACCTGCTTTCCGTCTCCCTGGACACGCCCTCTATGAGTATTGCAACACATTATTATTGTCTGTTTGTGTATGTGAATGAAACGAATAAACCTGATATTTGTGATATTTCTTAGAAAAATCTGATATTGCTATCTATTGAAGTCTGTCTTGTAGGACAGCTGTACGGAGCTGATAATATATGGAAATTATGTCGGCCTATGGAGACTGCCTTTCTTGTGACACTGAAAACTAAAATGCTCCACTCCTTAATGTTAAACAACCTGTGTTACGTTTAGCTTAGTCCTGAGGACCCCCACGTCGCATATAAAGAAAGAATGAAAATGGTGGCATAGTAATCAAATGCAATGTATTTGTCGTCACATACACGTGGTTTGCAGATGTTAATGCGAGTGTAGCGAAATGCTTGTGCTTCTAGTTTCAACAGTGCAGTAATATCTAACAAGTAATCTAACAACAACTAAAGTGATGAATGAGAATATGTACATGTAATTATATGGATGAGCGATGTCCGAGCGGCATAGGCAAGGTGCCATAGATGGTATAAAATACAGTATATACATGTGATATGAGTAATGTAAGATATCTATACATTATTAAAGTGGCATTATTTAAATTGACATTGTTTAAAGTGGGCCAGTGATTGGGTCTCAATGTAGGCAGCAGCCTCTCTGAGTTAGTGATTGCGGTTTAGCAGTCTGATGGCCTTGAGATAGAAGCCGTTTCTCAATCTCTTGGCCCCAGCTTTGATGCACCTGTACTGACCTCGCCTTCTGGATGGTAGCGGGGTGAACAGGCAGGTTGTTGTCCGTGATGATCTTTTTGGCCTTCCTGTGACATCAGGTGCTGTAGGTGTCATGGAGGGCAGGTAGTTTGCCTCTGGTGATTCGTTGTGCAGACCTTGCTACCCTCTGGAGAACCTTGCGGTTGAGGGCGGTGCAGTTGCCGTACCAGGCGGTGATACAGCCCAACAGGATGCTCTCGATTGTGCATCTGTAAAAGTTTGTCAGGGTTTTGGTTGACAGGCCAAATTTCTTCAGCCTCCTGAGGTTGAAGAGGCGCTGTTGCGCCTTCTTCACCACACTGTCCGTGTGGGTGGAAACGTTCAGTTTGTCTGTGATGTGTATGCCGAGGAACTTAAAACTTTCCACCTTCTCCACTGCTGTCCCTTCAATGTGGATAGGGGGGTACTCCCTCTACTGTTTCCTGAAGTCCACGATCATCTCCTTTGTTTTGTTGACGTTGAGTTTTCCTGACACCACTCTCCGAGTGCCCTCACCTCCTCCCTGTAGGCTCTCTCATCGTTGTTGGTGATCAAGCCCACTACTACTGTTGTGTCGTAGTACGGCTACAGGACTAGATATGTACTGTATGTGTATTTCCCCCACATTATATAATGTTTGGATTTAGCCTTGTCAGGTTAACTTATGACGTACACACCTTTTTTTCTCATCATTTCCTCATTATCTCCAAACTGTTCCCTTTCAATTGCTACCATGGTTATGCTAATGATTTTCATATCTCTTGTCGAAGAACATTTCAATTTAGCCCTATCCATATAGACTAATTCTCACGAGTGTAAAGGGTTAAACTGATTCTCTAGCACCTGGCCCTGTATCATCAGTAGCTAGCCTTAGTCTATCCCCCTGACTGCCCCATTCAGCTCCCTGTAGACCCCACTCAGAGTGGCCCAGTGGAAAGTGATCTGGCTCGGGTGCTGAGAGACGGACGTGGTGCACTTTATACTGTCAGATGGTCCTGATCGCTGAGCCATGTCGGCAATACAAGAGCCCGTCTTCCTGGGACAGTGGCTGATGGGAGGGCAGAGAGGACCGGGGTGGGGGAAGAGGGTGAGCGAACCCGATCTGGCGGGATGCTTCCCAGTGTGGAGTGTGATTGCAGGTGCCTGGAGAGCAGATGCTTTACAATGGAGCTGTTGAGCAGGGGAACGGGAGGATGTTCCAGCCCAGGGCCTGGGGAGAGAGGGGGCCATTGTCACCCAATGCACAGGCACTCCAAGAGAGATGGGGGGAAGAGAGATTGGACAGAAAAGAAGGCAAGGAGGAGGGAAAAAGGGCAGGGGTATGATCACAGGATCGCAGGGAGTACTTGTGATGGACACAGTGAATAAGCATGGAGGAATGTAATAGAATGTTAGAGATACTGTAAAGTATGATTGGTTAGTGAGAGGGATAACAAGGAGAATGAATCTGTCTGTCTGTCTCTATGGGAGTCAGTAGAAGTAAGAGAGCGTGATCAGTGCAGGCAGAGGGCCCCTTCTAGCTCAGAGCCAGTACTGAGGTGCGCCGTGTGTGTCAGGTCAGCTGGAGAACACAGGTGCTGAAGGGGAAGTCTGACCTCTCACCCCCATAACTCCTCCTCCCTCCATCCCCATCTCTGCCACACTGCACCACTGTCACTACATTCAGGTCATGAAAGACACCGCAAAACCACGGCTGAGCTTATCCACTAAAACTCTGCATTTGGTTGACACCTCCAGTCACCAGGCCCTGTATGTCTGCATGAACAAGCGTCCAGTCTGACGCGGGCTCCACATCTGGCCACAACATGGCACCCAAATCAGCCTAAGCCACTGCAGTGTGAGCTGTCAAGGTGCCCAGCGCGACTCCAAGCCCCCCTCGCACACCCAGTAAAGGATGTCTCCATCTCGCCATTCCTCAGCGGAGGGGCTGAAATGCTTAAGAGTTTACAGGTCAGAGAGAGACGCCCCCTCTCTTCTCTTCTCTTCTCTTCTCTTCTCTTCTCTTCTCTTCTCTTCTCTTCTCTTCTCTTCTCTTCTCTTCTCTTCTCTTCTCTTCTCTTCTCTTCTCTTCTCTTCTCTCTTCTCTTCTCTTCTCTTCTCTTCTCTTCTCTTCTCTTCTCTTCTCTTCTCTTCTTCTTCTCTTCTTCTCTCCTCTCCTGCCCTACTAGAATTGCTGGGCTGGGGAGTGCAGGGGCAGTGAGACGAAATAGGCTTAGCTGCAGGCTCAGCTGTTGAGATGGCAACAGCGCCACCACTCACTGCAGGAGCAGAGATGTACTGCACTCTACCTTTACTGTATGCAGACAGGGTGACACATCAGAAAGGATGACCTCACCAGACTCAGACAAGGCGGAGGTTTTTCTCCAGACTCTCAACTTTTTTGTCAATCGGATTTGAAGAACCTGTACTGCTTCCAGTGGGTGTTTCTCTTTAGGCGAAGCAGTCAAAGATGGATGTGGCACAGCTGGGGCAGAAGGGTGAGGGGCCGGAGTGACTGTCGCTTCCGGGCTGGGTCCTGGGGGGTTGAAATGACATGCCCTGTTCGAGGGCTACCAGAGAAAAGAGGGCCATGATGGATAACCAATATCCCACAGGGAGTCACCCCGTGAAGTCACTGCAGCAGGCGCTCACCGACAAACACCCACACTCTCTTATAGTGCATGTTCTTTATACACAAGCGCGCACACACCCAATTTAAGATATCATAGTCTATTGCGAATTCACCCACTGTCGTCTCACTATAGACAAATTCAGCCATTTAAAATATGTACAAATCAAATTCAATGAATTCCTAACATGTAGGCCTATAGGACACAAAAGGACATGCGTAGACTCATTCTAGTGGTGGATTGAAGCCAGATTCTAGTATGGAGGAATCCAGGCCAATCATGAGCTGCTGGTCCACATTAAAGCCCTGCTATCTCCCAGACTAGCCTAACGCAAAGGGACAGACTCTACATTGACAGGAGGTGAGGTCAAACTGAGCGCTTCCCAGAGGTAATAGAAAAAGATTCTTGCCCATCCTGAAAAAGCACTGGCTGGATTAAAGCTTTGATTGGGGTTTTCAGCTCTGGTTAAATCCACAGCTTTGGATGTAATGATGCATGAAGTATCTGTAAGAGGGCCACAACAGGCCTTTCGACTACACAGGATTTTCGAGTGGCAGGTTGAAATGCTGTGTGTGCACGGCAGCGGGAAGTATGGGTGCTGAAGACTGCTGCACCCCCTGATAAATGCCCCACCAAAAAAGAAAAATCCATATAAAAGATCCGAATTGTGCACGAGACCTTCCATCGACCAAAAAACATTCCCGAGACGACATCTTGCAGCCGTATGTGTTTGTGTGTGTTTGTGCGCGTGTGTTAGGTATTTAGGTCATGGGTACATGTGTGTGTTTACACTGTGGGTGGGTGGATTTTCTGAATGCGGATTCTTCAGAATGTTGTGTCTAGTGTGGCTAAGCCAATCTGTGCAGAGTGTGTACATGCTTTATGTAAGAGCAGCATGCTGGTCAAAGAGGGCATATCCATACGGGGCTTCATCTGACAGAGTTGTTGACAACATATGAGCGTTTGTAGTGAAGAATCGCAAGTGTTAGTCAACTGCGTGTGTCATTGAGAAAGTGTCTGCTGTAAATCCATTTATATTGATGAATGTCTACCGTCTGAAATCCACCATTACAATTTCCTTACAGATTTCTCTCTCATCATGTAAAAGGCTACACACACACACACACACACACACACACACACACACACACACACACACACACACACACACACACACACACACACACACAGAAATCTAAATAAACAGGTTGTCTGACAGTCTCCGTCCTGAGTTATGGCCCTGTTGTGTTTTAGAGTGGGCTCTATCATCTGTCACAATGAGCCTGGTACACAGGGGTCAGCCATGTGTTGGGTCAAAGGTCAATAAGGTACACTGATTAGGGCTCTCCTGCAATGTAGTATTACATACATCATGCTAAGGATCAATGAGCTGCAATGAGGTGGGTTAATGTCCCATAACGAGAGGGCCTTTGGCATTTGTTGTGGTTACAGTGCTTTTACAATATGTGTGTCTTTAATTAAAGCATTACCACCCAGGATATAATTGATTCACAACATGAAGGAGCTGCTGTGTTTCATGTCTGAACCACTGAGAAAGGTCTGCATTCCCTGAGGATTTATTGACATATCTATAGGACTGGATATTTTCAAAAGCTGCTGACTAAAGCACTCAGGGAGTTTTGGCAAGTGAAATAACAAGGCATGTCATTCCATTGTTATGTCTCATCAACCAGATCATCAAATACTGTATGAATCAAGAATTACAAACACAATGTGCTCTGTCTGTCTGTCTGTCTGTCTGTCTGTCTGTCTGTCTGTCTGTCTGTCTGTCTGTCTGTCTGTCTGTCTGTCTGTCTGTCTGTCTGTCTGTCTGTCTGTCTGTCTGTCTGTCTGTCTGTCTGTCTGTCTGTCTGTCTGTCTGTCTGTCTGTCTGTCTGTCTGTCTGTCTGTCTGTCTGTCTGTCTGTCTGTCTGTCTGTCTGTCTGTCTGTCTGTCTGTCTGTCTGTCTGTCTGTCTGTCTGTCTGTCTGTCTGTCTGTCTGTCTGTCTGTCTGCATGCATGTGAGAGCAAAAGGTAGATCAATAGTGAAAAACTAAAGTAATTCTCCATGGCCATTTCCATAGCTCCTGTGTGGAGCTGAGAGGGAGAAGTCCAGGGGTGATGGGAGCAGTGTGCTTTGCCTATTTAAGCAGGCTGCTGTAATTTACTACCACAGCGATTCTCCCTCCTTCCCTGCCTGCACTGCTCTGGTCCCATTTTCATCTCTGTGCTGTCTCCGTCCACCTCCATCACTCTACAGTCTACTGCTGCTCTAGGACCAGGGGCCAAAAGGTGTCTCTTTCCGTGCCTAAGAGGCCCATCAGATACAACAGGGTTTACATCATTTATTTACATATTTATTATGTTATGATATTTATTCCCACACAAGCGAATCATTACTATATGAATTTTGAGTTGTCGTAAGCCAAGATGTTTGTTATTGGAATGTCAATGCATAGTGAATCTCAGTTAGCCCAGAATGAAAGTCTTTCATAGTTGGTCAGCTGGTCAGCTGATTGAGTTCTGCGTCCAAACATGTTCAGAGAAGGGATTAAGAGATGCTAGAACGAGAAGCTGAAGCGGAACGATGTGCTCCACCCTCTCTCTCTTTGCAAGTTGCGGGCAGGTCTAAGGGCCGAATCTCTTCTCGAAAGATGCTAACACATGAAATCGTGATTTGTCCAAATAACCAGTGACGAAAACCCAAACACCAGCACCAAACACCAACTACCGCTGCTTGTTATCCCCACGCATCGCATTCCTTCCCGACAGATTCTTCGGCACCAGTTCTGTTTGTGTACTGTAGATCTGTCCACGAGAGATTAATACATAGTGAAAGTGCATTACATTTCAACAAATTATCCCAGGCAGTTAGTGTTTCCACAATGGCCCAAAAACTCATTTTCTCTCCCCTCTACCGTTCTATTGTTTCTGCCCAGGAGCATTTGTCAGACGGTTCATCATTTTTATGAGTGCGGCTAAGACTAGTGACATTCAAACAGACAAGACAACCCAAAGCAAACACACATCAATCTGGCAGCTCAGACACAAGGCCCTGTCTGTGTTTATGCAAGCATGTCTGTAACAACACACACTCATCAGACACACACACACACACACACACACACACACACACACACACACACACACTCGGTGGGATGCATCACATTTCACTCTCTCTCATGTGGGTGTCATGAGACTGTGTCCAAAGAACCTGACAAGGAATATGTGAACAAAGGGAATATGGCGAGTAGGCTGGGGATGTAGAACTATTCATTGTAATTGACTAGTTATTAAAAGCTGTAACGGTTGAACTCTACCAGTCTAAACTCAAAGCCTTGTTTTCACACGCCCACCTCAGCGTGTCTGGAGGGTTTACCCTTCTCTCCATTCCCCCAGGAGGGTGTTCAGGGCTGGGAGGGGGGGGGTCAGTCTGAGGTCAGTTCAGCCCTCCAGGAAGCTGGGCTCTCAGGGCCTCTGGTTCCCCTGCTGTCTGTTTGGGTTGGAGGGTTCATAGGTCATGGCTGGCACAACAGGAAGGGCCCTCCTGCACTGACTGATAGGTATCAAGGGTCTTACAGCTCACACAAACAGGCCTGACCCTGAGGCATCTATCAGCGCTGAATTACTTTCCTTGTGGCTCTAAGAGCCACACTCACAAACTGGGGGGGGTGTATGTGGTGGGTTTTGTGTGTGAGTGAGTGCATGCATGTTATGTGTGTGAACAAAAGAGAGTGTATAGAATTGCCAGTCAATGGGTTTCTGAGTGTGTGGACATGTACTGCGTTAGCCTCATAAAACAAAAATGCCTACATTTTTTATTTTTATATGTTGGACTTTCAGGTGTTTGCCTCTGGGAAGAGTCACCTTTACCCTGAGCTCTGCTGGAGCAGGGGAGACCGTGTTACAGTTTGCTTAGCCTGAGTTTGTAAGAGCTGCAGGTCAAATGATGAACGCCTGTCTGGTTTGAAAAGAGATCACTTGTTATGAACTTATGGGTGGGCGTACAGTGCTCCTAACTCTGACCCTATTAGCAATGTTTGGTCTCCACATCTCACAGAGTGGGAACATGAGTAAAAACGCTCACAGCCTATTCCCTGAACATTGCGCCTCTGATTTCCGAAACGTTTCCCACAACGTTCTCTCTACATTCCCCGAACGTTCCCGGCTGGTGCACTGGGGCTGTGGAGCTCCTGGTATTCTCGAGGCAGGCAACTCTTTAATGACTGTATAGCTCCTGTGGAACTCGCCGACGGAGCTTTTTAACTAGATGTCTGGAGGCTCGTGGACCTCCTGGTAAAGCTATCAGCGTCAGTGCTGGCCTGGCATCCTCCTGCTAAGTGGATGGTTGTAAATATGAGAGTGACAGAGGGTAACCCGATACCCCCCCCCCCCAACCCAACAGCAACGATGCACCGACGCTCACGTCCTTGTCAGGGTAATCACGCGGGTGTAGATTGATCACAGAGCAATGTTTGTGTGTCGCCAGCACACACACACACACACACATACACACACACATAGACACACACGTACAGTAACACACTCGCTTGATGTCCTTGATTATTTTAGTACTTTTTTACACACACTTACAAGTCTTCACAAATCTCTTTAGTAATTTGGTTAACCACATATTCCTTCATAACCCCTTCGTCTCTTCCTCATTTCAAAGCACCAAGCTTTGTCGTCTACTGGGGTCATTGTGGGTCCCTAAGACGTATGTATCCCCGTGTATGTGATTGAGACTTCACAACCCTTTTATCTTATTAAGAAAACACTGATTTAACAAACACACATTCAGCAATGTATATTTACACACTCTCTCTCTCGCAGATTAATATTCACACACACACACACACACACACACACACACACACACACACACACACACACACACACACACACACACACACACACACACACACACACACACACACACACACACACACACACACACACACACACACACACACACACACACACACACACACACACACACAGCAGTCTCCATTTCTCTCCCAAACAGACCTTCTAATTGCATGCTACTCATTGGGTGGAAGGGGTTATTTAAGCATTAAGGCCTAAGGAAGGAGTGTGGTATACGGCCAACACCACGGCTAAGGGCTGTTCTTAGGCACGATGTAAAGGGGTTCTGAGGCACAAACCCCTGAGGTGCCTTATTGCTATTATAAACTGGTTACCAGCATAATTAAATGTTTTGTCATACCCCTGGTATACGGTCTGATATACCACGTCTGTCAGCCAATCAGCAATCAGGGCTTGAACCACACAGTTTATAATTGTCAGTAATGGCTGTCTGTCAACGGCTGGAGGTTGATTACTACAGTTGTTGAGGTGATAATGGTAACAGAATATTATTTTCTCTTCTGATTGCCCAAACATTCATTTTTTCACACCCTGAGAAAAAAAGGACATGATTGAAAATGTGTTAGTGATAGTCATTTCAACCAGGGATTCACTATTACAGTTCATCAGCCTGTTTGGGTTAAAATGGACACTGGGTTTGTGGCTTAATTGATGCCATGTTGTTTTGGTTGGTGCTGAAATTTAAAAAAATGACTGTATGTGTGCTTGTGTGTGTGCATGCATGCGTTTGTGCGTCTGTTTTGTGTGTGTGAGAGAGACAAAGCAGGAAAGATACACAATATGACCAAAAGTATGTTCCAAAATCATGGGCATTAATATGGAGTTGGTCCCCTCTTTGTGGCTATAACAGCCTCCACTCTTCTGGGAAGGTTTCCCACTAGATGTTGGAACATTGCTGCGGAGACATGCATCCATTCAGCCACAAGAGCATTAGTGACGTCAGGCACTGATGTTGGGCAATTAGGCCTGGCTCGCAGTCGGTGTTCCAATTCATCCCAAAGGTATTCGATGGGGTTGAGGTCAGGGCTCTGTGCAGGCCAGTCAAGTTCTTCCACACCGATCACGATAAACCATTTCTTTATGGATCTCGCAGTTGGCTATCTAAGTGAAGACAATTCCCAGTGTCAGTGGCTGGGCTGGTTCTGTTTTCTCCCCGTCTCTCTCCTCTTCCTTTTCAGAGTCAGTCTTCCTGTTGAAAATCCCACCGATATTAAACCATTATTGAATTAGAGACTGTCTGGTCTGGGCCCGACACCCCGGCCTCTATGTGGAGAACACAGCAGTGATACATATGCTGACAAAACACTGAGCAGCATTAGACACAACTCTCGAAAACAAATCAAGATTTCCCCCTGCGTGCTAAGAGTCCTTGTCAACAACATAATTCCTTTAGAATGTCAGGTGGACCGGTTCAAAGAACGTTTGAAGAACGCAGTCAGCCGTGTTGGACTCCCATCTCATCTAACTAGGATTAGCGGAGGTTGATTCTCACGCCGGATCTGGAGGGAGTCGGCAGGTCTTGAGGTAACACTATATTTGGATATAGATTTGGATGTAGATACTCTACAGACTATCTGTAACATTTAATCTACTTATCTACTAACTATAGCTGGGCTCTAACCCTGACCTTAACCCTTATCCAAACCCTAAACTTAACCCTTGCCCTTACCTTAGCCGTAACTCTAACCCTAACCCTTAGCCGAACCCTTATGCTAACCCTTATTCTAAACCTAAACCTAACCCTTAGCCGAACCCTTACGCTAACCCTTATTCTAAACATCAATCTAACCCTAACCCTTAGCCGAACCCTTACGCTAACCCTTATTCTAAACCTAAACCTAACCCTAACCCTTAGCCGAACCCTTACGCTAACCCTTATTCTAAACCTAACCCTAACTATAACCTTAGCAAGCTGTTGCTTATCAACAGATAGTTTGTTGATACCTATAGAAAGTGTGACCAGACTTGACTCTCAGCACTGACTGTATGGCCATGTGTGTGTTCAGAGACTTGCGAGGCATGTTGGATGAGTGATGAGCCACTGGCCATGCTGAATCCCTCTGGATGTGCTCTGATTAAGGATTCACGCCTGGGCTCCCTCTGTTACTGCAGAGCAGCCAACAGCTCTTTGGAACGTCAGCATACAGAGGCACCACACACAGCCCACCACTGAGTCAGACTGTGAAGGGTAGCTAGCCTGCATGGTTACAAACACAAAACACGGCCTAAACAAGGAGGCTTTATTCTCGTGCATCGGATTGATTCGAAAATAATGTCTAAGAAATGGAATGGTCGTAAATTATATTAATGTTCTTTTTACGCTTGGGTTTCATGTATGGTGCTGTATAAATCACATTCATGGGGAAGATGACCAGCTGGTTTTCTTGAACTTAACCTTATAAATCAGGTTTTAGTGTGTTTACATGTATGGTCTGTGGCTCTATCAATATCATTGACTCAAACATCCTCAGTGTCTGTAAATCAAACAGTTAATTCCACTGCTGTTATCTTCAGTCTGATGTACAGATGCAAATCACTATAACATTATAGTCTTGTCTTCCAGCCGTGCATCTTGTGACACTAGTTGCTTAAAACTGATATACCCCTTGAGCAGCTTTCCCAACTCTTGCTCATCAGCACTAAGCTTAATGTTTTTGATTGGAATCACCTCCTCCACTTGGGGACATGCAACATGCCAGTATCTTCCTGTAACTTCTCTGGTAAAAAAAAAAGAAAAAAAAACTCTCCTCCCAGGTATGGGTGGTCCTAAATCATGTTGAAATTGAGCATCCGCTAGGATTATGGGAGAGGCTAGAAGCCAGGCATATGAGGGCTCTAATCATAGGGGTTATGGAATCATATTTCTTCAGTCTGTTCCAGTCTTATGAACAGAAAACACAGTGCCCCTTCCTCCCCATCCTCCCATTACTACAGCACTGAGCAGGTCTCTTCACCTCGGGCCCAATTCCTACCCGAGTTAAGAATGCGTAAATGGAAGTTCATTCCCTTTTTATGCACTTTTCTCTCGATGTGTATTCTGACCTTGAACTCAACCCTTGTGTTGTCTTAAAGGTCAAAAATGATCCGCCACTATGTTTAACAGCAGAGAAAATCCCCTTAATGATATTTTTTCAACTTGAAATTTGGTGACTTCTTCTAGAGTGACCCCAACATTAGAAAAAGTGAAACATCGCTTTTGTTCATATTTCCATGAAATCTGTACACCACCAGGGTACAAAGATTGTCTTAGGGTCATTTTTGACCCGGCAGTTACGTATAAAAACATTTACACACCACAACAACCAGACACACACAGACACACACAGACAGACACACAGACAGACACACACACACACACACACACAATGAGAAATTGAGATTCTGTGTGATACTGATCGATCTCGGACCAAACTTTCTCATGCATGTGCAGCATCTCCTCTCCACGACCCCCACACATGACTCAAGTTCACAGACAGAATAAACAACATTTCAGACAAAATAAACACAATTTCAGACAAATTAAACACAATTTCAGACCAAATAAACATTTTTTGAAAGCTTTGTTTACTAATGGGGAATGCAGTTAGAGGCTATGATGGTGCTGCAGGTGACAGTCCCCCCAGTTCTAGCTTTGCTGAAGTCATGAGTGCACGTTTCAGAGCCCAACAGGTCGTAGATCTGATTTTTTTCAGATGTCCAGGAGGAACAAGAGAACAATGATTTAGAAGAGGAGGAGGTATCTGAAGAAGAAGATGGGGAAAAATACAACCCAGAGCAAGAAATCCCCCAAGCTGAAAGATAGACATTTTTGTCAAAGAACAGCAACATTGTCTGTAACCATATGACAGTAACCATATGACAACCAGGGCAGGATGGCAGCACAACATGTCATAAGGATGACCCCAGGGCCCACAAGACATGCAGTTGCACGTGCCCAGGACATCGCCTCAACATTCTACATGTTCATCACACCAGCCATTGAAAAAATCATCCTGGAGATGACAAAGTTGTAGGGTTTCCGTAAATATGGAGAAAACTGAAAAAAGATGGATGAGAGTGACCTGTATGACTACTTAGGGCTGCTAATCTGTATAGGTCCCGAGGCGAGGCTGCATGTAGTTTCTGGGATGCAGAGAGTGGAAGGGCGATTTTCCGTGCCACGACGCCACAGAAAGTCTTTCACACTTTCTCAAGAAAGCTCCGATTTGATAACCGTGAGTCAAGACGTGTGAGAGACAAACTGGCGGCCATAAGAGAGGTCTGGGAGAAGTGGGTGGAGCGTCTGCCATACCTCTACAACCCTGAGCCTGAAGTAACAGTGGATGAGCCACTGGTTCCATTCAGAGGTACATTTTTATTTTCATATCTGTAATGTAAGTGATTTTCACTGTTCATTTGATTATTTTATTGCTGTAACGTCATTGATTTATGTGACTGTTTTCTGTGACACTGATACTAATTACAAAAGGTCGTTGTCCTTTTGGGCAGTACAGTATATTCCCAGCAAGCCAGCAAAGTGTGGCATCAAGATATGGGTGGTGTGTGACGCACAATCAAGCTACGGTTGGAAGATGCAAGTCTACACAGGGAAGCTGACCAGTGGAGACCCGGAGAAGAACCAGGGGATAGGGGTTGTGCTTGATGTGACAGATGGGACTAGGGGGCACAATGTCACGTGTGACAATTTCTTCACCTCTTATGAACTCAGCCAGCAGCTCCTGAAGAGGAAGATCACCATGGTTGGAACAGTTAGAAAGAACAAGCCTGAGCTCCCACCACTCTAGTTTCATACGTCCCAAAGAGGAACAAGAATGTGGTCCTCCTGAGCACACTGCACTAAACGGCTGAGGTCAGTGATCGTGAGGACAGGAAGCCAGCCATCCTCCTGGACTACAACCACAACAAAGGAGGCGTGGACAACCTGGACAAGGTGATTGGAACTTACAGATGCAGGAGAATGACTGCCCGCTGGCCCCTGGTCATCTTCCATAACATCATTGATGTCTCCTCATACAATGTCTTTGTGATATGGAACAAGATCAACCCTACCTGGATGCCTGATAAGCGGAACAAGAGGAGGATGTTCCTGGAGCAGCTGGGAAAGGCACTTGTAACCCCACACATTCAAAGAACATTCAAAGAAGTGAGCGCATCCCCCTCACAGCAGCCTCTGCAGAGCTACTGAAAGCTGTTCAGGGGGCTGAATCTTGTCCTGATCCACCTGAGGCTGCAGCTGGGGCAGGTAAGAGGAGGAGATGCCAATTCTGCCCCCCAAAGAAGGACTGTAAAAACAAATACTATGTGCCGCACATGTGCGAAATACATCTGCAAAGTCCATGCACACACACTTACATACTGTCCTACATGTGCTAATTAGCATTGACTGATTTATGTTTTTTATGTTTTTGTTTTGTATCTATTATCTTATTTTATTCTCATTTATTGTTGTTGTTGTTTATACACCTTGTGGGTGGAGGCAGTGGTTAAAAAAATGGGAGAAGACTGGTATTTTGTAGTTGAATTCCTCATTTTACAGTATATAATAATATATCACCATTTTGCCAAAAAAAGTTCAAGACTTATTGCTTCCCTTCAATAAAATGCATTCAAAACTACTTTCTGCACATTTCTGCTACTTTCTTAGGCTATACAAGTGCTGTCTCTTGCTAAAAAAAATATGTTTACACCTACACAGTACCTTTAGCAATAATAATAATAATAATAATAATAAACCTACTTTAGTAAAGAAAACAATTGACAGGTGTGTTGTAATAAAAAACAAGTGGTGTTCACTGATTAAATGCAGTCTTTTTTTTGAAAAGGGAAAACCCAGAAATTCACAAAGTTTGTGATGAATGACAGATTGTTTCTTCATGCAAAATAGATTTGGGGTTTAAAATTCAATTTAAAGCTGTTTTATTTGAGGGGTTTAGTGAAGGCAGGTCATTTTTTTTTACCCTTAGGACAAGGGGCGTATACAGAATGTTAAGACTACACAAGGGGCGTATACAGAATGTTAAGACTACACAAGGGGCGTATACAGAATGTTAAGACTACACAAGGGGAGTATACAGAATGTTAAGACTACACAAGGGGAGTATACAGAATGTTAAGACTACACAAGGGGAGTATACAGAATGTTAAGACTACACAAGGGAGTATACAGAATGTTAAGACTACACAAGGGGCGTATACAGAATGTTAAGACTACACAAGGGGCGTATACAGAATGTTAAGACTACACAAGGGGAGTATACATAATGTTAAGACTACACAAGGGGAGTATACAGAATGTTAAGAATACACAAGGGAGTATACATAATGTTAAGACTACACAAGGGGTATACAGAGTATACAGAATGTTAAGACTACACAAGGGGGGAGTATACAGAATGTTAAGACTACACAAGGGGCGTATACAGAATGTTAAGACTACACAAGGGGCGTATACAGAATGTTAAGACTACACAAGGGGAGTATACATAATGTTAAGACTACACAAGGGGAGTATACAGAATGTTAAGACTACACAAGGGGAGTATACAGAATGTTAAGACTACACAAGGGGCGTATACAGAATGTTAAGACTACACAAGGGGCGTATACAGAATGTTAAGACTACACAAGGGGAGTATACAGAATGTTAAGACTACACAAAGGGAGTATACATAATGGTAAGACTACACAAGGGGCGTATACAGAATGTTAAGACTACACAAGGGGAGTATACAGAATGTTAAGACTACACAAGGGGAGTATACAGAATGTTAAGACTACACAAAGGGAGTATACATAATGTTAAGACTACACAAGGGGAGTATACAGAATGTTAAGACTACACAAGGGGAGTATACAGAATTTTAAGACTACACAAGGGGCGTATACAGAATGTTAAAACTACACAAGGGGAGTATACAGAATGTTAAAACTACACAAGGGGATTATACAGAATGTTAAGACTACACAAGGGGAGTATACAGAATGTCAAGACTACACAAGGGGAGTATACAGAATGCTAAGACTACACAAGGGGCGTATACAGAATGTTAAGACTACACAAGGGGAGTATACAGAATGTTAAGACTACACAAGGGGAGTATACAGAATGTTAAGACTACACAAGGGGCGTATACAGAATGTTAAGACTACACAAGGGGCGTATACAGAATGTTAAGACTACACAAGGGGAGTATACAGAATGTTAAGACTACACAAGGGGAGTATACAGAATGTTAAGACTACACAAGGGGAGTATACAGAATGTTAAGACTACACAAGGGGAGTATACAGAATGTTAAGACTACACAAGGGGCGTATACAGAATGTTAAGACTACACAAGGGGAGTATACAGAATGTTAAGACTACACAAGGGGAGTATACAGAATGTTAAGACTACACAAGGGGAGTATACAGAATGTTAAGACTACACAAGGGGCGTATACAGAATGTTAAGACTACACAAGGGGAGTATACAGAATGTTAAGACTACACAAGGGGCGTATACAGAATGTTAAGACTACACAAGGGGAGTATACAGAATGTTAAGACTACACAAGGGGAGTATACAGAATGTTAAGACTACAGAAAGGGCGTATACAGAATGTTAAGACTACACAAGGGGCGTGTACAGAATGTTAAGACTACACAAGGGGAGTATACAGAATGTTAAGACTACACAAGGGGAGTATACAGAATGTTAAGACTACACAAGGGGAGTATACAGAATGTTAAGACTACACAAGTTGAGTATACAGAATGTTAAGACTACACAAGGGTTAAGCATGATAATAGTATGCTAATCACCTGCTATTCGTTTTGGGGGAGATTAAATGCATTAAGGTGTGGCGGAGGTGTGTCTACAGACCCACTGTATTCTGACCTTGACTTAATTCACTAATAATTCCACCACCTTCATGCAGAAACCATGAATAACTTGTTGTAGATGGAGGCAAATGTGAAACCAGTTGTATGGCAGCAAACTGGGGTGGCAGGGTAGCCTAGTGGTGAGAGTGTTGGGCTAGTAACCGAAAGGTTGCAAGTTCGAACCCCAGAGCTGACAAGGTACATATCTGTCTTTCTGCCCCTGAACAAGGCAGTTAACCCACTGTTCTTAGGCTGTCATTGAAAATAAGAATTTGTTCTTAACTGACTTGCCTAGTTAAATAAAGGACAAATAAAAAACTGAAGCATATCAACTTTCCTCCAGTGAAGTTAATGAAATACTTTGCCATTATACAGAATTTAAATTGTACGTCCTTTTAACTTGCAGGGATGGGCACTCTCGAATGTCTTAATCATAGCCGATTTTGTATGTTTCCTATTTCTATCATGTTAAATATTAGCCACTGTCAGTATCGACCGTCAGTTGGCCTAATAACAACACATATTCAACTTACAATTTACTGTTCAGTTGGTATGGCCTACATTATCATTCCATTTAATCACATTGTTTTGTTAACCTTCATTTGCTTCCTCTGTAAACGGCGTCAGGGCCGTGTGGTTGTTGCTGAGGATCATTACAAAACAGTTGAAAATACACAAATTAATGACATTGTTATGGAGCGGAGCTCAGACCAAACCTTAACAGTTTGAACCCGACGCATGGCGCAATCATTGGCTGTGTCATCGCATAGTTCCATGGTTAGTACAGGCAATAGAGGAGTGTACATCCTACTATTGTACACTATTCTCTCCATTGTAATTGTATGTACACTAATATTCCAACGTTAACATAAGTTGACGAACTGAATATGGACATTTTCAGAATGAATCAAACCACAGTATTTTTGATTCATCGATATATTTGTGCGTAAATGCTCTCCAAACCAGTTTTTTTTTTATTTTTATGATTCATACATTTATTCAGCTCACACAAGGGAACCACGCCTGCAAAGCCCATTATGCACCTTCATAAGGTAAGTCTGAATACCAACTAATGAGAAGTGCTTCGGAAAGGTGGGGATAAGAAAGGTGTAATTTCTTAAGTCTGAATCGGGCCCTTAAAGAACTGACAGGCAGGAACAAATTAGGATTTTTCTGGTCAAAAGGACTTACCTTATCTTTCCCTGGCTCTGAGTCCTGGAGAAAGGGTTTGACAGCAATAGCTCATTTACCACTGGCCCACTCTACGTCATCTGAAACATAGGCCTTGTTTTTGCTCCCATCATCTGGTCGAGATGTGCTGCTGGCTCTCTCTGCCTGCACGCAGGTTCTGGTTCTCATTTCACCATATGTTTATGTCTACCTCCTCGATTGTCAAGGTTTATCTTGTCTCTCCACAGACTTAACCATGTGTGGTGGCTGGGCATGTGGTGTGCATAGTGGCCATCCCACCTGAATGTTGTGTTCTCATACACCACCCTGGCAGACACGGAGATCAGAGGGCATGCCTGTTACCACGGAGACCTGACGTTTGTACAAACAAAGCCGGCTCCTGTCTGTCACTGTGCTACTTGACCTTTTGACCCGGTGACCCCTTGGTTGCTGTGTTGACCTCACCCTGCTTCGAAGCCCATGTCAACTTCCTCCCTGGCTACGCAGAGAGCAACCAAGGTCAACAGAACACAGTTAGGAGGACATTCCTCACTTTACGCTCATTCGTTCATTACCTACTTGTTGCCCTCCTTTGGTTCAGTCAATAGGATCACAATGTACTGAAATGCAATGACGACTTAGACTGTGGCGATGATATACAGGATGAGGATGAAGAGTGTGTGCTGTGCTGTCATACAGCCCACACCCACAGCCCTAACAGAGGTTTACAGCCTTGTCAATCAATCAATCAATCAATCAATCAAATGCATTTTATAAAGCCCTTTTTCCATCAGCCCATGTCAAAAAGTGCTACACAGATACCCAGCCTAAAACCCAGATGCAGATGCAGCACCTTGGTGGCTATGAAAAACTCCCTAGAAAGTCAGGGACCTAGAAAGAAACCTAAAGAGGAAGAAGGCTCCAAGGGGTGGCCAGTCCTCCTCTGGCTGTGCCTGGTGGAGATTTTAAGAGTACTCGGCCGTTAAGGCCAGATTGTTATTCAAGACGTTCAAATGTTCATAGGTGACCGGTAGGGTGAGAGTGGGTGGGTGAGAGGCAGAATCTGAGAGACAGAGGGTGAGAGACAGTGGGTGGGTGACTGACTGAGTGAGTGGGTGAGTGAGTGAGTGAGTGAGTGAGTGAGTGAGTGAGTGAGTGAGTGAGTGAACATCAAGGCCAGATCGTTATTCAAGACGTTGGAACATTCATAGATGACCAGCAGGATGAGAGAGGGTGGGTGAGAGAAAGTGAGAGAGAGAGAGAGAGTCAAAACAGCAGGTCCGGGACATGGTAGAGCGTCCGGTGAAACAGGTCAGGACACCTTCTGTGCAGATCACAATGTCGGATCCTCTGTTGCGTTCCCTCTCTGCTCCCAATTACAGCTCTGCTTACTCACTATTCCCATGCACTCTCTAACATGTTGGTCAAAGTCCAACCACTGCCTATTATAATGGAAAGTAAAGGATCCTTCAATCTCAGTCTGTACACTGTTGTTCCCCAGGACGAGAAAAAAAACAAATCAAGCTGTTACGTACTTATTAATGTACTTACAGTATCTTTCTGTTTCAAGGCCTCTGTGACTGAATATGCCCTCCACGTATGCGTGTAAACATGACGATACTAAAGGTAATAATCAATGCAATAAAGAAACAGTGATCTGAGTAATAAAAATGGCCATGTGATAAGATTGTAATCAACTCTGCAAAGTGCATTCAGGCCTTAAAAAAGTGGGTTTACTCCTAATAGAATAATTGAGTTGCTTGTTGCTCTAATAGCTGTCCACTTAAATTGTACTTACTTCTCACAGCAAATGAACAAATAGTTTCCACACTCGGGCAACAACTGGAATCATGTGTCTGGGAAAGAGGGAGCTGACCAGAAAGAGAGAGAGCTTGAGAAATACACAGAGGTGAAAGGGATTCGTTGCTTTGTCAAGCTGGGCTGTTTCAAACTAGTGTGCCAACGAAGTAAATATTATCATTCTTTCTAGCACAATTACCATAATTCTGGTCTTGGCAGGCACCCTTGTCCAGGAAGATATCCAAGTAGATCATCCGGCCAATAGGTCAATGGTACACATTGTAAAACAGCCCAGCTGATGCATTGCAGATGATCTTGGAGTCAATTGAGCATGTCAGACATTTTGATCTATCTTTCTGATTATGATGCATGTACTGTATCTGTTTTTGATCATAAGTTGGTCTACAATGTAGCTGGCAATTGTACCACCCATACTGTCTGTAATAAAGTCCAATCCTGTTTTAAGCCTATTAACACTCAAATTCCAGGCTAGTTCCTCCATCATATCAGTGTACTCCCAGAAGAGGTCTGGAGGGCAGAGTGGACATTTGCCATGGTTGTGAAGGGAGGCAGGTTAGAGAGACAAAAAGAAAGGGAGAAGAATATGGACACGAGAAGGCAACAGAAAAGAGGCATAGATTGACAGGAGGCCGAGGGAGTGGTAGAGAGGCCAGGTCAGCAGCTGTGCTCGTCGTAGGGCTCTTTTTAAAGACAACACGTTGTGATTGGATTACTCGTGTTTGGAGGTTAAGCAAAGAGGTGTAACGGCTGCCTGAGTGGGCCTCTCGCTCCCCGTACCAGAGGTGACCCTGCTAATGCCTGATTCCACGCCACTAATCTGCCCGGATGCTTTCATTCTGCTCCCAGGTCAGCCAGCTAATGTTTAAACTCCACACTGCTAACATGGAGGTGAGCGGGACATCAGACCTCGGGCCCCAGATGACTAAAGCTCCGACTACAAACTGCGGGGCCGGCTTGCTGCTGCTGCTAACATCCTCCACCAGCTCAGCTCGAGGGGGGAAAGAAAAACTGGTCGTAGGGGGTATGTGAATTAGCTCGTAGACATTCCATGCCTTCCGGCTGTAGGTTCAAACCCGGCTTAGACTTCATGTCTTTGACCCGGAGGAAAAGTATTTGTTTTTTAGGGCTCCATGAAACTCCCTCTTCAGTTGAATTAGGGGAAGTAGCGGCGCTTTAAATCACCTGGAAATACTGTGAACTCGTAGGCCAAGGAATATGAAAGTCCTTAAATGCAATAGGGGTAAAAAAAATATTGAAGTGCTAATGTAATATACGACAATGAAGAATGGACTGTCATTTGATATGTTCCCTCAAAAGCTTCACACACACACGCACGCACACACAACGCACCCTCCCAGTCATCGTGTCTCCTCCCGCATTAGCGGCACCATCTGTTGAAATCATCTGGCGTTTCCCTGCTCCTCTTCTGTGTTCTTTTTAACCCTTGTGCTTTCAACATGACTGCCACGGTCACCAATGATTCTCAGAGGCATTTAGGCTCACTTTATGATCCAAAGTGTCGACTCCGCCATTCAGCGTTCACTACCCGATGGCAACATTACATGGGTCGGTAGGAGGTGCACACCCCAGCCTGTGAAAAATAAAACTTCGCTCTCCCTCTCTCTCTGCTCCACACTCAGGTCAGCGACTCCTCATCTGTCAATCTTTCCATTTCTCTTCTTCCTCTCTTCCTCCCTCTTTGTTGCTCTCCTTAATCTCTTCTTTCTCTCCATTACTTGGGCTCTCTCTCTCTCTGTCTTTTCTTCTTCCAACTCTCTCCTGTGGGGTCTCACCGTAAGCAGCATTCTGCTGAGGTCACTCTCCAGATCAATGGCCAGCCCATGTAGACCCACTGCTCTCCAGTTCCACTGTAACCTGACCTCCATATGTTCCTTTGACCAACGCTGCCCAGTGTGTGTGTGTGTGTGTGCGCACGCATGCATTTTTTAATGTCGTGTGTGCGTGATCGTGGTGTTCTGTGCTTGGCTCGCAGTCCTGCTGGGCCCAGGCTCTGAGAGAATGTAATTACAGCCATTAAAAGCTCAAGGCCTTATCAAACGCTGCGCTGCTTTACAGCTTCATAAACACTATATTATGTGGTATCCACCTGTGGAGGGGCCCGCAGTGTGGAGGGGCCCGCAGACCAGAGGGAGGTCTGCAGTACCCTGCCCCCCCCAACTGAGTGGGCCCCAAGAACCTGACCACGCCTCCCCAGGATTCAGTCAACCTGGCTGATCATGACCTTTGACCCCATCCATAGGTCAGTCGGATCATTCCAGACTGAGAGGAGTCTGTGTTCCTATGGCGTACAGTGGTCCATTGATTCGATGGCCCTGCCTGTAGGTGGGATGGAGAGGGAGGAGGATAGTGGCCATCTGGGTCAGGGGTCAGACATTTTACATTTTAGTAGTAGCAGAAGCTCATATCCGGTGCGAATTACAGTTAGTGCATTCATCTTAAAGGAAAACTCCATTCAAAAATTCTCTTTTGGCATTTGTTTAATTAGTCCACTGTTGATACAGTTCCAAAGTGTTCTGCATGTCAGCCGTCAAGTTTTAAAGATATTGGACTTTTGAGAAGCAAAGTGTCACCGGCCACATCGTCATGGTGATGGGTCGGCAGCGTTCTTAACTTGCCTAGTTAAATAAAGGTTAAAAAAATAAAAAATAAAATGGTGATGAAAAATGCATTATATGATGCATGCACTGATACAGAGCCCAAACGTTGTGATTTATTCATCGAATAGAACAAAAAGACTTACCAGGGGGAACTATCAGGGAGTACAAACTGATCACGAGAGTTATGACTGGGTTGTGTACGAGCTAGTTGGTTTGGGGGGTTGTGGTGTAAGACAAGGGGGGCATTATGTAGAGTTGTTGAGATACAGTGGGGTTCTCAATTATTGACACCCTTGAGAAAGATTAGCGAAAATGGCTGTATAAAATAAATCATTCAAATGCAGAGCTATATTGTCTGCTCAAAAACACGGGGAACTTATATTATTTCATATTAATACAATTGCTCAGAGAAAGAGATTTTGTTGAATAAGTACTATTAGAATTTTTCTCTCTCAAAAGGGCAGAACAAAAAGTTTTATGAATTTGAGAACGCATTGGGAGGGATCGTAGACCTTTCCTCCACACAGCATCCTTCCAGATCCTTGATATCCTTCATCTGTGCTTACGGACAGCCCTCTTCAATTCAAACCACAGGTTTTCAATGGGTATCAAGTCCGGAAACTGAGATTTTGATTTTGTGGCCAATTAGCCATTTCATTGTGGATTCTCTGGTGTGTGTTGTGGTCAAAGAGGTCCATTTTCGTGTCATGCAACAAATGTAAACGCTTGGAGTTTGATAAACGGCATTGGCATTTGGGTTGGAACAGGTGCTATGTTCAGATGACATGGAAATAGAAGTCTTTGGCCACGCACGCCAGTGGTGGGTTTGGCATCGAAATGAGAATGTATGAGCAGAAAATAGCCTCATACCTACTGTAAGATATGGTGGTGAATCTTTGATGTTTTGGGGCTATTCTACTTCCACTGGTCCTGGGGCCCTTGCTAAGGTCAACGGCATCATGAACTTTACCAGGACATTTTTTTTGCCAAAACCCTGGTTGTCCCTGCCAGGAGGCTGAAACCTGGCTGTGAGTGTCTTCTAGCAAGAACCTCAAGCACACATCAAAGCCAACTCATTAAGCTTGTGGTTAGAAATTAAAATTGAAATGACCAAATCTCTGCTTGGCATATAGATTGGGGGTTAAGGCCCTGTGATGGACTATAGTGTCCTGTTTAAGGGGTGTGCTTGTACATCAAGCTGCCTCAGGCTACAGAAACAGGAGATAGGCTCCTGCTCGTATGTGCCATTCTGGCTCGCGCAAGCCAAGGCTCGTGCAAGGCTACATACACATCAAAATCCACAGACGGGTTTTTTTTAATTGAAGAGGGCCGTCCATAAGCGCAGACAACGGATATCAAGGATCTGGAAGGATTCTGTATGGAGGAATGGTCTAAGATTCCTCCCAATATGTTTTCCAACTCATATAACCTTTTAGAAAAAAGGCTCAGTGCCGTTATCCAACAAGGCGAGGTATTGAAAGGTATTGAAAACAGGGGCGTGAATCCTTTTTACCCCTACCTTTCTTAGAAAAACATGATTACAAAATCTCTCTGAGCAATTGTATTAGTATAAAATAATATAACTTCCCCCCCAAAAAAGTTAAAATAAAATAGAGCCCTTCAACAGGGGTGTCAATCATTTCGGACCCCACTGTAAATTGAGTGCTTATATCAGAGCACAGATTATAGAGAGAGGGGTATATTTGTAATAGACGAGGAATAGAGGGAGGAAAGGGGGGTTGGGGGAACATAAAGGGCTACAGGGAGTCAGCAGGGTGATTATTCTAGGGGGAGGTAGGAGGTGAGTGGATGGGGGTGGGGGCACAGCAGTAGAGATCAAGAAGACCGGAGACACCGGCTCCGTCAACACCGGGCCACATCTGGCTAACCCCCAAATACACACACACAACCCTCCACCAGCCAGATGTGAAGCCTGCCTTGCAGAGGACACACCCACATCTGCAGCCCTCTTCTCCCACTATGAGTGCTGGTTTGGGCCTGTATCGTTAGCGTATGTTTCATGGGCAGCATGAGTCTATGTGCTTTTGCATGTTTGAAAGATAGACAGAAATCCGGGTGAGACACAGCATAGAGTTGGAGGGAGAGAAATAAAGCAGGATGAGAGAGAGAGCGAGAGAGCGAGAGAGAGCGAGAGAGGGCGCGAGAGTGCACGTGAGAGAGCGAGAGAGCAAGAGAGGTCGCGAGAGCGCACGTGAGAGAGCGAGAGAGCAAGAGAGAGAGAGAACCACCTACCTCTAAGAGGCAGAAAAACCGCTATGGGCCTATAATTAAAGCCAAACGAGATTTTTGTTGCTCCCTATTAGTTTTTTATTTCTAGCCACAAACAGCAAGGGGGTCTACCTCCACACCATTAACACCACTTCTGCTCGCTCACACGCTTCTCCTTTCACGCTCTAGACTAGCGACGTCAGTTTTACTCTTCTAACAAAGTTTCTCTCCCATACCCCTGTAGAAGTCCACAGCGGTTTTGCGTGCTTAAAAATCAATGCCATATTAGATATCACGCTTGGGTTAAACGCTATCGCATGGAATTCTCTGTGTTCCCACTGACTGCCACTGGGTTTGCGCTAGAAGGTGGTTCATCTTGAAGAGATGTTCTGCCTGATATAGACCTTGTTAAATGGTTGTCTTTCTCTGGACTGGAGGTTTAAATGGTCTGGAGGCAGGGCCAAACTCACTGATCACACACACACACACACACACACACACACACACACACACACACACACACACACACACACACACACACACACACACACACACACACACACACGCCTTTCCTCCAAAGCAGGATTTTTTTTTTTTGCAGTTTGAGATTTACGGTGCAGGATTTAAGGAGTATAGATCAGTGTTGTCCCTTGCTATGGTTCTGCTCAAGCAGCGCTCCCCATTATGACTCTACTGGAGATGTGATTACTTAGTAATGTGTGAATGGCCTGGGAGGAGGAGAGGGGTGAGAGAGAATCAGCCATTAAATTTGACAACCACCTAAAAGGAAGTGATTCCCAAACCTTCCACAACAAAGCCATCACGTAGAGAGATGAGCCTAGATAAGAGTCCCCTTAGCAAGCTAGCAATGGGTCTCTGTTCACAAACACAAACAAACCCCACAGAGCCCCAAGACAGCAACACAATTAGACCCAACCAAATCATAATTATTTGACACATTGGAAAGAATTAAACAAAAAAACAGAGAACTGTAATAGTATCTGGCCCTAAACAGAGAGTACACAGTGGCAGAAAACCTGGCCACTGTGACTGGCAAAATTAAGGAAACCAGACTCGGCCTTGCTATTGAGAGAGGATGCCGTAGGCAGACTCTTGCAAGAAGACAGGCTAAAGAGAGTGTGACACACAGACAGAGAGAGACAAATACTGTAGATACCAAGAGAGACAAAGAGAGAGAGAGAGATAATGAGAGAGAGGGCGGAGGAGAGAGAAGAGAGAAGTTTAGCACAGCGAGGCAGTGTGAGGCAGTCTGAGCTGGCCTCTATAAACACACTGGTACAGGTCAGCCCAGTCAGTCCAGGCTGTCTCCACCTCTCCCTCTGCCAGGACACATAACAACTACTCCAACATCAACATTTGACTTGACTATTGAGTTTAGTTTTAGTTAGGTGGTGTCAGGTAGGTCGTGACTACCAGAATTTTATTTTTATTTTTTGTTTGTGAGTCAGTCTCATCTCATCTGTAAGTCATAGTCTCTAGACCAATACCAAGGACTCATGCAATATAATCGAACTTCTCATAAACCCTTTGGTAGAAATAACTTCAAAACAGCTTCATTTCTTTTGCCATTTTGGATAACCCCAAATTAAATGATCACAAACATAATAAGGTCACAACACAAATTGCATCACATTGAAATAGTTGTTTTATAGTCACAAAATAGGTTCACTTAGGAAATGTCCCCTACCTCGGGCAGTTTTTGTCCAGCTTAGTAAGTAATCAAAGTGAACTCATTTGACCTCAGTCTCGCAATGCTTATTCATAAATCGATCTGTGCGTAAAAGCAATCTTACTCACAAACTCAGAATAAAAAGCTCCTATGAAATGGACCAATCAAATCCACTCCTAACATTTCCCAAGGTTTAGCCCCGGCCTACTAACTGTTAGCGTGTTAGTATCGGCCTGCTAACTGTCTGAATCGCCGTGGAGCCATATGTTCACTTGGCTATGCATGCCTCTCTCTAATATCAATATGCCTTGTCCATTACTGTTCTGGTTAGTGATTACTGTCTTATTTCACTGTAGAGCCTCTGGCACTGCTCAATATGCCTTAACCAACCATGTTATCCCACCTCCTACATATGCGATGACATCACCTGGTTTAAACGTCTCTAGAGACTATATCTCTCTCACCATTACTCAATGCCTAGGTTTACCTCCAATGTACTCACATCCTACCTTACCTTTGTCTGTACACCATGCCTTGAATCTATGCTATCGTGCCCAGAAACCTGCTCCTTTTACTCTCTGTTCCAAACGTGCTAGACTACCAGTTCTTACAGCCTTTAGCCGTACCCTTATCCTACTCCTCTGTTCATCTGGTGATGTAGAGGTTAATCCAGGCCCTGCAGTGCCTAGCTCCACTCCCACTCCCCAGGTGTTCTCATTTGTTGACTTCTGTAACCGTAAAAGCCTTGGTTTCATGCATGTTAACATTAGAAGCCTACTCCCTAAGTTTGTTTTACTCACTGCTTTAGCACACTCTGCTAACCCAGATGTCTTAGCCGTGTCTGAATCATGGCTTAGGAAAACCACCAAAAACCTTGAAATCTCCATTGCGAACTATAACATTTTCCGCCAAGATAGAACTGCCAAAGGGGGCGGTGTTGCAATCTACTGCAAAGATAGCCTGCAGAGTTCTGTATTACTATCCAAGTCTGTACCCAAACAATTCCAGGTTCTACTTCTAAAAATTCACCTTTCCAGAAACAAGTCTCTCACTGTTGCCGCTTGCTATAGACCTCCCTCTGCCCCCAGCTGTGCCCTCGATACCATATGTGAATTGATTGGCCCCCATCTATCTTCTGAGCTCGTGCTACTAGGTGACCTAAACTGGGACATGCTTAACACCCCGGGCCATCCTACAATCAACGCTTGATGCCCTCAATCTCACAAAAAATTATCAATGAACCTACCAGGTACAACTCCAAATCCGTAAACATGGGTACCCTCATAGATGTCATCCTAACTAACTCGCCCTACAAATACACCTCTGCTGTTTTCAATCAAGATCTCAGCGACCACTACCTCATTGCCTGCATCCGTAATGGGTCTGCGACCAAACGACTACCCCTCATCACTGTCAAACGCTCCCTAAAACATTTCTGCGAGCAGGCCTTTCTAATTGAATGACATTGACCTCATCCCGTCAGTAGATGATGCCTGGCTATTCTTTAAAAGTGCCTTCTGGGATTCTGGGACACTGTGAAGTCCATGGAGAATAAGAGCACCTCCTCCCAGCTGCCCACTGCTCTGAGGCTAGGAAACACTGTCACCACTGATAAATCCACTATAAGCATTTCTCTACGGCTGGCCCTGCTTTCCACCTGGCTACCCCTACCCCGGTCAACTGCCCGGCACCCTCCACAGCAACCCGCCAAAGCCCCCACCATTTCTCCTTTACCCAAATCCAGATAGCTGATGTTCTGAAAAAGCTGCCAAATCTGGACCCCTACAAATCAGCCGGGCTAGACAATCTGGACCCTCTCTTTCTAAAATGATCTGCCAAAATTGTTGCAACCCCTATTACTAGCCTGTTCAACCTCTCTTTCGTATCGTCTGAGATTCCCAAAGATTGGAAAGCTGCCACGGTCATCCCCCTCTTCAAAGGGGGTGACACTCTAGACCCAAACTGCTACAGACCTACTATCCTACCCTGTCTTTCTAAGGTCTTCGAAAGCCAAGTTAACAAACAGATTACCAACCGTTTCAAATCCCACCGTACCTTCTCCACTATGCAATCTGGTTTCAGAGCTGGTCATGGGTGCACCTCAGCCACGATCAAGGTTCTAAACGACATCATAACCGCCATCGATAAGAGACATTACTGTGCAGCCGTATTCATCAACCTGGCCAAGGCTTTCGACTCTGTCAATCACCACATCCTCGACAGCCTTGGTTTCTCAAATGATTGCCTCGTTTGGTTTACCAACTACTTCAACAGTCCAATAATGTCTAACAGTGCAGTAGTATCTAAAATCAACTCACAACAATACACACAAATCTAAAAGTAAAATAATGGAATTAAGAAATATATAAATATTAGATTGAACAATGCTCGAGTGGCATTGACTAAAATACAGTAGAATAGAATACAGTATATACACAAGTTGAGTAAAGCTGTATGTAAACATTATTTAAACATTATTAAAGTGACTAGTGTTCCATTATTAAAGTGCCCAGTGATTCCAAGTCTTTGTATATAGGGCAGCAGCCTCTAAGGTTCAGGGTTAGTGATGGCTATTTAACAGTCTGTTGGCCTTGAGATAGAAGCTGTTTTTCATCCTCTCAGTCCCAGTTTTGATGCACCTGTACTGGCCTCGCCTTCTGGATGATAGCTGGGTGAACAGGCCGTGGCTCGGATGGTTGATGTCATTGAGGATCTTTTTGGCATTCCTGTGACATCCAGTGCTGTGTCCTGGAGGGCCCCCGGTGATGAGTTGGGCTGACCGCAGCACCCTCTGTAGACACCTTTGGTTGTGGGCGGTGCAGTTGCCGGTCCAGGCGGTGATACAGCCTGCCAGGATGCTCTCAATTGTGCATCTGTAAAAGTTTGTGAGGGTTTTAGGAGCCAAGCCACATTTCTTCAGCCTCCAGAGGTTGATGAGGCGCTGTTGAGCCTTCTTCACCACACTGTCTGTGTGGGTGGACCATTTCAGTTTGTCAGTGATGTGTACGCCGAGGAACATGAAGCCTTCCACCTTCTCCACTGCGGTCCTGTCGTTGTGGATGGGGGGGCTCCGTCTGCAATTTCCTGAAGTCCATGATCATCTCCTTTGTTTTGTTGACATTGAGTGAAAGGCTATTGTCCTGGCACTCAGTTTTTCACAATTCCTGACATTTAATCAATGTAAAAAACTCCCTGTCTTAGGTCAGTTAGATCACCACTTTATTTTAAGAATATGAAATGTCAGAAAGAAATACGAATTTTGGCCCATTCCTCCTGATAGAGATAACCGAGTCAGGTTTGTAGGCCTCCTTGCTCACACACGCTTTTTCAGTTCTGCCCACATATTTTCTATAGGATTGAGGTCAGGGCTTTGTGATGGCCACTCCAATACCTTGACTTTGTTGTCCTTTAGCCATTTTGCCACAACTTTGGAATTACGCTTGGGGTCATTGTCCATTTAGAAGACCCATTTGCGACTGAGCTTTAACATCCTGACTGATGTCTTGAGATGTAGCTTCAATATATCCACATACGTTTCCTTCCTCATGAGCCATCTATTTTGCACCAGTCCCTCCTGCAGCAAAGCACCCCAGCACACTTGATGCTGCCACCCCCGTGCCTCACAGTTGGGATGGTGTTCTTTGGCTTGCACAACTCCCCCCTTTTCCTCCAAACATAACGATGGTCATTGTGGCTAAAGAGTTCTATTTTTGTTTCATCAGACCAGAGGACAGTTCTCCAAAAAGTACGATATTTGTCCCCATGTGCAGTTGCAAACCATAGTCTGGCTTTTTTATGGCGGTTTTGGAGCAGTGTCTTCTTCGTTGAGCGGCCTTTCAGATTATGTCAATATAGGACTTGTTTTACTGTAGATATAGATACTTTTGTACCTGTTTCCTCAAGCATCTTCACAAGGTCCTTTGCTGTTGTTCTGGGATTGATTTGCACTTTTCGCACCAAAGTACGTTAATTTCCAGGAGACAGAACGCTTCTCCTTCCTGAGTGGTATAACGGCTGCGTGGTCCCATGGTGTTTATACTTGCGTACTATTGTTTGTACAGATGAACGTGGTCTCTTCAGGCGTTTGGAAATTGCTCCCAGGGATGAACCAGACTTGTGGAGGTCTACAATATTTTTTCTGAGGTCTTGGCTGATTTATTTAGATTTTCCCATGATGTCAAGCAAAAGGGCAGTGAGTTTGAAGGTAGGCCTTGAAATAAATCCACAGGTACACCTCCAATTGACTCAAATGATGTCAATTGGCCTATCAGAAGCTTCTAAAGCCATGACATCATTTTCTGGAATTTTCCAAGCGGTTTAAAGATACAGTCAACTTAGTGTATGTAAACTTCTGACCCACTGGAATTGTGATACAGTGAAACAATCTGTCTGTAAACATTTGACTTGCCAAAACTATAGTTTGTTCACATGAAATTTGTAGTGTGGTTGAAAAACGAGTTTTAATGACTCCAACCTAAGTGTATGTTAACTTCTGACTTCAACTGTATATTTGACTTTGAATTGTTTAAAAGGGGCGTGTAAATACGGAATAAATACGGAGGAGAAATGTTCTAGAACCAACTCAGCATCAGGAATACAGGAGACTGTGGCTAAATCAGAGTAGAACATGTCATGTAAAAACCCTTGAGGAGAAACCTTTTTAAAATGTATCTTTTTAATTAAACAAGGATGAGTATTTTGTTGTTTCGTATCTCCAATACATACTATGGAACAATGATCACTGAGATCATACGCAAATACTCCACCAGACAAATATTCATGGGGGTTATTAGTAAGAATTAAATCAGTAAATGAGGCATTAACAGGGATTTTCACATTTAGCCATGTGGTTTTGAGATCAATTGATTCAGAATTAAAACCCATTCAGATACTCTTAAATTGATTTGAGGCCGGCGATAGCCAATCCAGATTCAAATCCCCTTAAAACTGACAAACTCAGAGGACAAAAAAGGTGTTAAACACTCGGGTATAGCAACAATAGCATCCACAATGGTATCAGAGGGACGGTAAGTCCCAGCAACAAATAAATGTGTATTCTGGTTTATGGACACATCTACAACCAGGAGCTCAAATTTCTTGGGAACAGAAATATTTAAAGATTGGGATGCCATGAAATTAGATTTTACTCCTCCCCCTTTTTCTAATCTGTCACATCTAGATTCTTATCATTTGCTTCAATGTCTTTATCAGATAAAGAACCATTGTTTCCGAGAGAACCAGAATGTCAGGACACGAGTCCTGTACCCAAATGTCAATTGTGTCCATTTAAAAAAAATCATACGGCTCACATTTTCGCTGCATTAGTCCAAGTGTAACATGGTTATATTGGTGATTTCCCTTGCCACTTTATTGTTAAGCCAATGGGTTTTTGGTTTTAGTTTTGTCTTGCCTTCACCTACTCAACATTGCATCTAATTGGCTGGTTTGCGTAGCTTGCTTACAAGGGAGGATGTTCCAGTTAGAATCGTCCCAGTGAACAAGCACCAAACCAGCGGTAAGTTGTTGGTTGCAAAGCACTGTACGTCAAAAGTGATTTTTATACTCCCAAGTGATGATTTAAATGTACAATTTATATAAATTTGTTTGTTATTTCGAACATCACACATAAGATCCAGCGTTTTTTGGTGAATATTTGTTGTGCATTTTGTTGTAGAGAATTCCTGCTAATACTAGCTAGCAACTTACTGTGTCTGGTGGGGGGGGGGGTTGTATATTTTGTACAGTGCGTGAGTGCAGATTTGGATGGTGATCCGTGCATTGCATGACGTGCAATTTTGTGCTGTTCCTATCAGAATAAAGCTCCATGACTGGTGCTACAAGTTGGAGTTTGTGTTGATGATTGATTGTACACATCGCAAGAAGAGCACTGTTACACAAGCTCCCTACAAGATGTAAAGTCAGACGGGGTATTCAGCTCATTCCCATAAGCTCTAACAGGCATAGGGTCATCTGCAGCTATTTGTTGAGTGAGCTGAGACTTTGCCAAGGACCCTGGCCAATCATGTGAGAGCACAGTAGACTGAACATTTGACAGGCGTCGCTCAACTCGCTGGATGCAGGGGCTGGGCCGGGAACTGGGAGAGCAGTGTTAGCAGAGCAGTCCACCCTGATGAAGCTCTCACCAAAGGAGTGGCTGCCAATGCTCCATTCTGGGTGTGCACAGGAGGCCTTGGTGTGGCTCCTAATGCAGGGTTGGGACAGCCATGGGGGGGCAGGAGTATCCCAGGCCTGTCCTGGGGTTGGGAATAGGGAGGGTAAGCAAAACTAGCCTGGGAGGGAGGGTGTGGGGGGAATTGAGGAGGGTGGTGTGGAGGGCAGTGTGGCTGGTGAAGCTCCAAACTCCCAGCATATGAGGGCGGATGATGTGAATCATACATGGTGTAGACTGCATCATGTGGTGCACTACCCTTAACAGTGTTTTGCCAGACCCTAGAGTGGTGGTCGGTGCTGTGTAGACCTGGGCGGAGTTGAGGTGGCCGGGTCTGGTAGAGCTGTGCCGAGGCAGGCCGGGTCTGTTTGAGCTGTGCTGTGAGGGGCCAGGTCAGGTAACTAAACTGTTAAAATATAATATTTGTTTTTTACAAACATTGCAATTTAAGGAGGAGCTCTTCTTAAGTGCTGCTGCTCATGGAATTGGTTGCTAGGATGCATGAAATGCAGGATACTTGACTGACTACGCTGGATATTCATTCAGTCGTTCTGGTATAACCAATTCGTTCATACGCCGTGACAACTAAAAGACAACAGTCACACAGTGGTGGAATAAATTCAACTGAACATATGTTTGTTTCATCACAAAACCGGAGAGCAACAACATCTGGCTGGTGAAGTCCACAAAGCAAATATTGCCTGTTATATCACCTGCAGCATGGTCAAGCAAGTTAATGTTTTCAACAGTTCACTGAACAACTACTGATTTAGATCCACAGATTTACCGCAAGTCAGCACAAAGAAAACAGGAGAACTGCCTTCACTATTCCAGCACCATTTCAACAAAACATTTAAAAATCAAAAGTTTAATAAGGATTGCCGTTCCGTCAACGGGACAGTTGTAAATCATGCAGCGCGTTATATCAAGATTACAGATTTTAGAGTAGCAAATGTCGGGAACATAGAAGTGTCTGACATTGGCTGAAAGCTTAAATTCATGTTAATATAACTGCACTGCCCAATTTAAAGTAGCTAATACTTCGAAAAAATGCCATGCTATTGTTTGAGGAGAGCTCCTAACAACAAAACACTTTTTTCAATGCAATAGGTTTGATAAAATCACCTCTGAAGGTGACATGTGTACTTACATTCTGAAATCTTGCTCTGATTTATCATCCAAAGGGTCCCAGAGATAACATAAAGTGTTGTTTTGTTAGATAAAATCCTTTTTCATATCCTAAAAAGGTCCATATAGCATGCACGATCGATTTTGTATTTCCACTCGTTCAATTTGCAAAGAAAGGAATCTGTGAAAATTTCACCCTAAATGTTGTTTGAAAGAGTCAAATCACATTCGTATCTATTCCTCAGAGATCCTAGAAGGTAATAAGACTTCACTATTTTATTAGGTGTGTAGTTTAACCTATAGGACACCATATTTGGTCAGAGAGCGACGCCTTCATGGCACGGCGACGCTTTCATGGCACGGCGACGCCTTCATGGCACGGCGACGCCTTCATGGCACGGCGACGCCTTCATGGCACGGCGACGCCTTCATGGCACGTCATCACTTGAACAACTGTATCTTTGTCAAATAAGCACCAATCAGTCAAACAAACATAGCTAGATAGCCAATGAGCTGGGCTTTATGGGAGTATCCGGAAAACATATACAGTGCCTTGCGAAAGTATTCGGCCCCCTTGAACTTTGCGACCTTTTGCCACATTTCAGGCTTCAAACATAAAGATATAAAACTGTATTTTTTTGTGAAGAATCAACAACAAGTGGAACGACATTTATTGGATATTTCAAACTTTTTTAACAAATCAAAAACTGAAAAATTGGGCGTGCAAAATTATTCAGCCCCCTTAAGTTAATACTTTGTAGCGCCACCTTTTGCTGCGATTACAGCTGTAAGTTGCTTGGGGTATGTCTCTATCAGTTTTGCACATCGAGAGACTGATTTTTTTTTACCCAACGTTACCAGTCCATGAGAATGGTGGCCATTTCGGCGTCACTCTTCAGCCTTTCAAAATTATGGTTTGGTCATGACTCATGGGCACTCTTTTTCTCGCTACTTTCTCTCTTTTGGGGTCGAAGCTGATTCCGATCCAAGAACAGAGAGTGAAACTTGTTGCCTTCGTCTGCTGTTTATGTTTCTGGCAGCTGTAACGTTAAGTCACAAGTGACTTTCACTTCCTCTCCAGCTCCAGGGCAGCAGGGTCATTCAAGTAGGAGGCATTAGCGCAAAGACACACCTAGCACAGAAGGCCAGCCAAAGGCGGCTTCAACCCCCCCTGTTTTCGTACAAAGTGAAAACCCTACACAAGAAGTGGGGCAGCGTAGAGTCGCCAACGACCTGCGGATTTCTGCTTTAAGCATGATAATAGCGTGCTATTCCCCTTCTATTGGTTGTGGGTAGAAATCGTATAAATGAAGGTGCGGTGGAGGTGTCCACAGATACACCATATTCTGACCTTGATTTAATTCCCTAACAATCGAGCTTTCCAGCTTGCAGTCCTAAAACCTGGAAATGAGTTACCTCTGGTTGGTTCAGCCATTCCTATGGGGAAAATGAATGAAATGAAGAGAATAGGGTTTGGGATAAACACAGAAAATAAGGTCTAACGAAAGCTTAGGAGATCTTGTATTTTGTTCTATGAGATAATATCAGTCACCTAACATGACCTTTATGAATTTTGAAGCCTTTATGTGCTTTACGTGATTTCTTAAATTCACAAAAAGTGACATTACCTGAAAATTATCTTATAGAACAAAATGTATTAGATCTCCTAAGCCTGTGTTTACCACAAACCTTATTTTTGCTGTTTATCCAAAAACCCTACAAAAACACACCATTACGATTGGTCTCTATTCCACCACCTTTACGCGCGAGGAAACCATGAATAAGGTTTAGCGAACCTACCAGTTCCAAATGGAAGAAGCATCCATTGTTTCACATATAAATAGCACCATTTTCCATGCACTGTAATTTACAACTTGATAAAAGCTATTGATAAGAGATGGTAAAATGAGCAATTCATTTGAATAAGGGAAATGTAAATATAAATGACACTTGTTTTAGATATATTTTACCTTATAATCCCTGGATGTGAAACAGGTGTGAAACAGGTCATATGTGAAACAGGTCATAATGGTGTGAAACAAATGTGAAACAGGTCATATGGCAGCAAACTGAAGCATATTAACTTTCCTAGAGTAAAGTTTATGAAATGCTGTGCCATTATGCAGAATTGTAATTGTAAGGCCTTTTAACTTGCAGGGATGGGCACTCTCGAATGTCTTAATTATAGGCTACCCCGATTTTCTAGGTTTCCTATTTCTATCATGTTAAATATTAGCCACTGTCAGTATCAACCGTCAGTAGGCCTAATAACAACACATATTCAACTTCCAATTTACTGTTAGTTCCCTTCAGGTGGTATAGCCTACATTATCATTCCATTTAATTACACTGTTTAGTTGACTTTCATTTGATTCCTCTATAAACGTCGTCACAGCCATGTAGCGGTTGCTGATGGTCATTAGTAACAGTTCAATCGCGTACATGCTGAACAGACTTTTATATTATATAGCCTTTTATATTACCCTTTTACCACCTGAGGAACATTGCCAAGGTGCCACCGTTTCTCTCATCAATGCTTTTATTACAAGCAGGCTTGACTACTCTAATGCGCTCTTGTCTGGTCTAACCAAAAAAAGTCATTGGTCAACTCCAAAACATACAGAATGCTGCCACACGGGTACTGACCAAGATCAGACGGAGAGCACACATTACACTGGTTTTAAGGCCTCTGCACTGGCTGCTTGTGAGTTTTAGACTATGGTTTTTAAATCAATCTACGATTGTGCACCCCAATACATGTTTTTAAGTTATGTACCCAGTAAGTCCCTCAGGTCCTCTGGAAATGGCCTTTTAACAATCCCAAAGCCTAGGACAAGAGGCATGGAGAGGCAGCATTTAGTTATTATGCCCCCAGCCTCTGGAATAGCCTGCCAGAGAACCTGAGGGGGGCTGAAACTGTGGACACATTTAAATGAAATATTAAAACACTTTTTAGCTTTGCTTTTACTTAGGGTGCTTTTTAGACATTCAGTTTCTTTCTGAGTTTTTTACCTTATTTGTTGTGTAGTAAATATGTCACCTTTTATTTTCATAGTTTTTTATTCATTGTTTTCCCTGTGAAGCACATTGCGTTACATTCCATGTCTGAAATGTTCTGTACAAATAAAGCTTGATTTTATTTAATTTGAATGACAACAGAGACAGAATATAGTATGGATTGTATTGAGTAGTTTGGAGTAGGCCTTGTCCCAGAGGAACGCTCCTCAGAGCCAGATGCTGATGACAGGTTGCCCTATGCTGGAGCTGGGCAGCTGGCATCTCAACCCTCACTGGGAGAACGGGGATACGATGGCGGGCCTTCTGTTGGTGATGGTAGTGGGGAGGTGAAAGGTCATTGGAAGACTTATTGCAAAACAGCAAGTGGGAGACAAGGTTTGAGTTCACATAGAAACACTCCCCTAGATTCATGCCCATTGGTTGAAAGAAAGGAAAGTGAATATTGCACGAGTGAGCCCATAGGTTAATCAGCAAGCATGGGAGAACTGCATTAGTGTGCCATGCTCATAGGCTGAAGTATATAGGTGAAGACATTCCACACGCTTGCTAATAGTAGAGGAGGAGAGACGTTACGCTATTATGACACTACCCTATAAATACCTGCTATGCTGATGCTGTAACATAAACACTTTCATAGACACCTACTGTGCTTATGAGGTAATGTTATAATCATTACCATATGAATACCTGCCATGCTAATGAGGTGACATTAACCGCTACCCTAAACATATTGGCTATACTGATGAGTGAGAGGAAGTGATGTGAGTTGAGTTTACTAGATGAATGAAAAGTGACAATCCATTCAGACCAGCCTTACCGATTTAACTTCAGTAACTACATTTCAATCGAGTACAGGCTTAATTGAATGACAGAGACGGAATAAAATATGGAATTGTATTGAATAGTTTGGGGTAGGCCTCGTCTCCGAGGAATGCTCCTCAGAGCCAGATGCTGATGACAGGTTATCCTATGCTGGGCAGCTGGCATTGAAACCCCCCTAGCGGAGCAATAGAGATGAGATGCATGCGAAGAATAGAACAAGTGCAGTTACACTGTACTGGGTAGTATCGACAGTAGTGCTGAGCGATTAGTGCTTTGATGTCGGTTCAGTTTCAGGTTTGATTATTAGGAAATACATTTTGGATTTTGGTTTCAACAAACATTTTTAACAGGAACTGTATTATGAGATAATGAAGATAGAATGATTTAAGAGCATTTTCATGGACATTTCAAAGCCAAAAAAAGAAGACATTCAGTTGCCAAAACATTGAAACTATTCCATTGTCAGTAGTATATATTACTATACTTAGTTTTCACTTGATTACTTTTTCATTTTTCATTCCTTAAAGCAGTGGTTCCCAAACTTGTTATAGTCCTGTACCCCTTCAAACATTCAACCTGCAGCTGCGTACCTTCTCTAGCACCACGGTCAGCGCACTCTCAAATGTTTTTTTTTTTTGCCATCATTGTAAGTCTGCCACACACACACTATACGATACAATTTATTAAACATAAGAATGAGTGTGAGTTTGTCACAACCCGGCTCATGGGAAGCGACAAAGAGCTATTATAGGACCAGGGCACAAATACTAATAATCAAAAATGGGAACGTTGGTTAAATGCTTGGCATTAAAAGTATCACATGGAATGTTCACTCATTCAAGTGCGCTGAGCACAGAAAGAAAATAGTGCAATGTGTTTGATTGAAACGAGATGTATGCGTGTACGTCTACCCAACACTGCATGCCGTAAGAGATATGCATGATTAACATGAAACGCTAACCGAGCGTTAAACACAACAGTGCATGCCGTAAGAGATATGCATGATTAACATGAAACGCTAACCGAGCGTTAAACACAACACTGCATGCCGTAAGAGATATGCATGATTAACATGAAACGCTAACCGAGCGTTAAACACAACACTGCATGCCGTAAGAGATATGCATGATTAACATGAAACGCCAACACAAACACAACATGCCGCATGATTAAGAGATATGCATGATTAACATGAAACGCTAACCGAAACACAACACTGCATGCCGTAAGAGATATGCATGATTAACATGAAACGCTAACCGAGCGTTAAACACAACACTGCATGCTGTAAGAGATATGCATGATTAACATGAAACGCTAACCGAGCGTTAAACACAACACTGCATGCTGTAAGAGATATGCATGATTAACATGAAACGCTGATGCATGCCGTAAGAGATATGCATGATTAACATGAAACGCTAACCGAGCGTTAAACACAACACTGCATGCTGTAAGAGATATGCATGATTAACATGAAACGCTAACCGAGCGTTAAACACAACACTGCATGCTGTAAGAGATATGCATGATTAACATGAAACGCCAACCGAGCGTTAAACACAACACTGCATGCTGTAAGAGATATGCATGATTAACATGAAACGCTAACCAAGCGTTAAACACAACACTGCATGCTGTAAGAGATATGCATGATTAACATGAAACGCCAAAACACAACACTGCATGCTGTAAGAGATATGCATGTTAAACACAACACTGCATGCTGTAAGAGATATGCATGATTAACATGAAACGCGCTACAACACTGCATGCTGTAAGAGATATGCATGATTAACATGAAACGCCAAACAAACACACACTGCATGCTGTAAGAGATATGCATGATTAACATGAAACGCCAACCAAGCGTTAAACACAACACTGCATGCTGTAAGAGATATGCATGATTAACATGAAACACTGCATGCCGTAAGCATGATTAACAAAACGCCAACCGAGCGTTAAACACAACACTGCATGCCGTTAATGATTAACACAACACTGCATGCTGTAAGAGATATGCATGATTAACATGAAACGCCAACCAAGCGTTAAACACAACAACACTGCATGCCGTAAGAGATATGCATGATTAACATGAAACGCTAACCGAAAACGCCATGCCGTAAGAGATATGCATGATTAACATGAAACGCTAAGCATGCCGTAAGAGATATGCATGATTAACATGAAACAACAAACACAACACTGCATGCTGTAAGAGATATGCATGATTAACATGAAACGCCAACCGAGCGTTAAACACAACATGCTGCATGATTAACTGTAAACACAACACTGCATGCTGTAAGAGATATGCATGATTAACATGAAACGCCAACCAAGCGTTAAACACAACACTGCATGCTGTAAGAGATATGCATGATTAACATGAAACGCTAACCGAGCGTTAAACACAACAGTGCATGCTGTAAGAGATATGCATGATTAACATGAAACGCTAACCGAGCGTTAAACACAACAGTGCATGCCGTAATGTGGGAAGATATGTGCACATGCCCAAGTTAAGGTCCAATGCCGAACCTGAGTGCCTCCCATTGTTACGCTGATTTGTTTAGAAGAGATGCTACGTATGACGGTAGTTAGTACCCAACTACACATGGCGCAATGCTATTTGTAAGACACAAGATGTTTTCTGCTTTAAACCCAGCCATACTAAGGTAAACGAGCGATGGGGGACACACCCCAAAGAGTGTCTGACCCAAAAGTTGAGTGTTTTATGAATGACCGCCACATGCATGCGTGGTAAGTAGCCGTTGCTGAGAAGGTGTCAAATAGATTTGGCCTAGCGTGTGACGTGTTGCAGAGCATAACCAGTGACCTCGTTGCTGGAGAGCGATGGTGGAATTCTACCCAATGTAGCTGCAGTGGTTACCGCTCCAGTTCTGAAAGAAAGACTAGTGTAGCGTAAAGGAGAAAGGTAGCACCTTTTCTTCCTAGGTTCTGGGCTTTCTAAGGGAGTTTTTCCGAGCCATCGTGCTTCTACACCTGCATTGCTTGCTGTTTGGGGTTTTAAGCTGGGTTTCTGTACAGCACTTTGTGACATCAGCTGATGTAAGAAGGGCTTCATAATTAAATGTGATTGATTGAAGTAGTTATACTGGCGTGAGTGGGGAAGCGCTTAAATATTGACAAACATGAATCATTGTTCATGTTTGGACAATTATTCAGTAAGTACAGTGACTTGTTTAGTGTTGCTGATGGGAAGTATGACCTGAAACCTAAAGTTTTAACAATGAAGTTCTGAGTAATAGTCCATCATGATTATTTCACCCACTAAATATTACATTCATGACGGTGAATATGAAACCCGGATGTACAGAAATCCCATATGGTAGGTGTACCCCATGAATACTTGAAAAAGAAAAGGAGAGCCACACACTCTAGGAGCTCAGATGCAATAGTTTAATAACCAACGTTTCGACAGACAAGTTGTCTTCATCAGGGTATAATGACATACACTGCGGGTCACTAATTTATGTAGTTTAGTTTATGTAGTTTTCCTGAAACTATATCCATTAGTGACCCGCAGTGTTTGTCATTATACCCTGATGAAGACAGCTTGTCTGTCGAAACGTTGGTTATTAGGTTATTCAATGATTGCACCTGAGCTTCTAGAGTGTCCGTCTCTCCTTTTCATTTTCAAGCGTTCTACTCCGCGAGCCAGCACCTCGCCTAAACAGGTGTTTCTTTCACCTCCAGAGTACCGTGTGAATAGCCTCGAGACCATCCGTGAAATTAGCATTTAAATCCAACCAGATCTGATAACTGAAATTAATGATAAGGTTAATATCAATGTGGAATGATGGCTAATTTATCAGTCCTCTTCTCCTAGGGGGTAAACGTAGCAAAACATAGCGGTAAATGCTGTATGCTACGAAAAACCGCGATGAAATGTATATCCTGTAGCCTGGGATCAGAGGTATTACAGATGGCTGAATAGCCGCCAGGGCCAGGTCCTGGGGCCATGCGCACGCGTCTTAGAGAGCGGAGGAAGAAAGACCAGCCTGGTCAGAGGAACCCATAGCCTCACGTCTTGAAATATTCCCCCTTTGCAGGCAAAAGCTGATTCAGAAGCCTTTCCTCTGGGACCACCAACCTCTTATCCCGAGGAAGGAATAGCATTGTCTGAGAGTGTTTGTAGATCAATCGCTGGAATGATAGACATAGCTTCTCCCTCAGGGGAGATATCCAGTCTGATATGACTTAAAACCTCTTAAGGCACTGCCCCCTTTTTTTATTTTCACCTGAAATGACATACTCAAATGTAACTGCCTGTAGCAAGGATATGCATATTCTTGGGACCATTTGAAAGGAGCCACTTTGACATTTGTGGAAATGTGAAAGGACTTTCTATTTTTATTTAACTAGGCAGTCAGTTAAGAACAAATTCCTTTTTTCAATGACAGCCCAGGAACAGTGGGTTAACTTCCTTGTTCAGGGGCAGAATGACAGTTTTTTTACTTTGTCAGCTCTGGGATTTGAGCTTGCAACCTTTCGGTGACTATTCCAATGCTCTAACCACTAGGCTACCTGCCACCCATGTAGATTGTAGGAGAATATAACACAATAGATCTGGTAAAAGATAATACAAAGAAAAAGCCAACCGTTCTTTTGTATTTCTTTTCTACCATCATCTTTGAAATGCAAGAGAAAGGCCATAATGTATTATTCCAGCCCAGGTGCCATTTAGATTTTGGCCACTAGATGCCAGCACTGTATGCTTAAAGCTTTAGACTGATCCAATGAAACATTGCATTTCTGTTCAAAATGTTGTATCAAGTATCACTGTATGTATCACTGCCCAAATATGCCTAATTGTTTTATTAATAACTGTTTATATTCAAAATTGTGCACTCTCCTCAAACAATAGCATGGTATTCGTTCACTGTAATACCTACTGTAAATTGAACAGTGCAGTTAGATTAACAAGAATTTAAGCTTTCTGCCAATATCAGATATGTCTATGTCCTGGGAGATTTTCTTGTTACTTACAACCTCATTCTAACCGCATTAGCCTACGTTACTCAACCGTCCCGTGGAAGGGACACCGATTCCGAAGAAGTTTTAAACAACACAGAAGCGTACTGTTTTACCAGCTGTCTGTGTGGCTCAGTTGGTAGCGCATGTTGCTTCCAACGGCAGTGTTTTGGGTTTGATTCCCACAGAGACCGGTATGATTTAAAAAAAATATGCATTCACTACTTTAAGTCACTCTGGATAAGAGTGTCTGTTAAATGTAAGACAGTTGCTGCAAACCAGCAACTGGGAGAGGTTTGAGTTGAAAGGAAAGTGATTATTGTGATTAGTGTGAATTTAAGTATGCTCTCTCTAATTCTCTCTTTCTCTCTTTCTTCCTCTCTCTCGGAGGACCTGAGCCCTAGGACCATGCTTCAGGACTACCTGGCATGATGACTCCTTGCTGTCCCTAGTCCACCTGGCCGTGCTGCTGCTCCAGTTTCAACTGTTCTGCCTGCGGCTATGGAATCCTGACCTGTTCATTTATGAACATTTGAACATCTTGGCCATGTTCTGTTTTAATCTCCATCTGGCACAGCCAGAAGAGGACTGGCTACCCCTCATAGCCTGGTTCCTGTCTCAGTTTCTTCCTAGGTATTGGCCTTTCTAGGGAGTGTTTCCTAGCCATTGTGCTTCAACACTTGCATTGCTTGCTGTTTGGGATTTTAGGCTGGGTTTCTGTACAGCACTTTGAGATATCAGCTGATGTACGAAGGGCTATATAAATACATTGATTATTGCATGAGTGAGCCCATAGGTTAATCAGCAACCATGATGGACTTGCCATGATCATAGGCTGAAGTTAATAGGTGAAGGCATCCCACATGCTTGTTAATAGTGAAGGAGGAGGTGACATTATGACACTAACCTATACACTAAATACCTCCTATGCTGACGAAGTAACATTATAGATACCTGCTATGCTAATGAGACAACATTATAAACGCGGGCTATACTGATGTGGTAACATTATAAACACTACCGTATGAATAAACACATGCTATGCTGATGAGTAAGAGAAAGCAATGTGATTTGTGAGTTTACAAGATGAATGAAAAGGGACGATCCAATTGACCAAAAAAAAGACATGTAGGCTGATTCATTTTCTATGGAGCGGAGAGCAGACCAAGCCATGACAGTTGGAACGGGACACATGGCTCAATAATTGGCTGTGCCAATCACAAAGTTCCATGGTTAGTGCAGGCAACAGACGAGTGTACACCCTACTATTGTACACTATTGTCTCTTGTAATTGTATGTACACTGATCGTGCAACATTAACATGGGTTAAAGAACGGAAAGAAACACAACAACAAAAATCAAACTAAATGATTGGATTACTTTAGAAAAATGAGTTGAATTATCTTCCCTACACATGATCCCAACCCTATGATGAAGTAATTCATCTGCTCCTCTTCCCCACTACATGGCAGAAAGATAGGCTCACTTTAAACATGCCCTAGATAAGGTGCTTTTGAGTGACATTGGAAGAACGGTTGAGGCTAGAAACACAACTAGTGTGTGGTGTTGTTCAGCAGGAAGCCTACAACGTGACCATGTGAAATGACCTCTTCACAGTGAAAATGTCGTCCCAAAGACAACAAGGACCCCCCTAAGGACTGTGATTGAGCTAGCCAACCATCCTTCAGGTTCAATGGATTAATTCAGTCTCATCATGGTCCTTCATTTTCTCCCCTCATTTACACTGTATTCAACCCCGCGGAACGGGTTGAAGGGTCAATTCTTAACATAAAGAAGTGAAACTCAGGGCTTTGTTAAAGTGTCCCCTTTAGGCCATACATTGCATTTCATCTTCCTGTAATGCAAAGAAGGGACTTAATTGGAGGTCAAAGAGGGTGTTTTCTAAGGGTTACAAAGGTTGATTTACCAACATTTTACATAATTGTGTCACAGCACAAATGACGTCACATTGAAATAATAATATAGGTTCACTTAGGAATAGTCCTGTTCCTCAGGCATAAAAACTAGTCAAGCCCGGGAAAGTGAACCTGTTTGACCCCAGTCTCACAATGTTCATTCAAAAATGTATGAGTGTGTCAAATCAGTCTCATTCACAAACTCCGAATATGAACATCGGTTCCACACAATAATAATGAGCCCAGGAGGATTCACAGTATTCAGTACCAATAACTAAAGCAAACAAATACGGAGTAGATCCCAATGAACACGAATGAAATACCGTAAGTTAAAAAGTTACCAGTCAGTTAGTCAGGTCTGTCAATTCAATCTGTCCATGGAACTCCAGCAGAGAACAGCAGAGCTCAACAAATAACTTGGCTGTTATTTGTAATCCAACATTTTAAATTAGTGGGTCTGATCTGATCACTTGTTACATTTTAGACACGACTACAATGCACACTTTATAACCAGTGGTGTAAAGTACTAAAATACTTTGAAGTACTACTTATTTTGGATAACTGTTCTTTACTTTACTGTTTATATTTTGTTGACAACTTTTACTTTTACTCCACTACATTCCTAAAGAAAACATGTACTTTTTATTCCCCAAATGATTTGTTACATTTCGAATGCTCAGGCAGGACAGCAATATGGTTCAATTCACGCACCTATCAATATAAGGAATTTGATATATAACATTTCCCTTTACTTTTTCCTTTTACTCGAGTATGACAATTTAGTACTTTTTCGACCACTGTACTCAAGTACATTTAAAACCATATACGTTTAGACTTTTACTTTTACCTTGAGTCATTTTCTATGAAGGTATCTTTACTTTTACTCAAGTATGACAATTTAGTACTTTTTCCACCACTGTATAAAACACAACAATCGGGATGAAAGAGCGTTGGAACTAAGTGTTTGAACTTTCTCATTCACGCAACAGTCCCCATGTTTTGCATCTGATGCCGGCTATTTAATGGGAATTAAAGGGGAAGCACAGCATCAGCAAGGGATGGACGGAGACAGTTTACAATTAATTTAGGGCTGTCACAACACACTTACTGGTTAGCTGCTCAACAGACTGAGTGGGGTTCAGCAGTGTTGTTGGTATTGGTCTGCAGAAGCCTATACCCTGTGTTAGGATTCGTTCTTCCCTGCCTTCCGGCCTTAACACTCTCAAAGTTCAGCAGGCAGGCCCAGCTCTATGATTTACACACTGCAGAGTAGTAAAAACAATCTCATTAAAATGTAGAATGTTTACTGAAGAAGACGGGTGCAAAGAAGAAGAAAATATTGCTCAGATGTGTTGGTATAATTAGGCTCATAGCTTCAGGCATGCAGCCAATACGCCACTCCCCTTAAAACTTACTGGTAAGGGCCTGAGTGTTTCCTACAATATGTTTCTATTTATTGATATGAGACTCTGATTTAGAAGGGGTTAAGAGTAGATGTAATAAATATCTCTGTATTTATGAGACCATGTTAATGGCAAATCTCATGGAACACTTTGAAATTGAATCCTTGCTTCCCATATAAATGGGCTAAATTATAATACTGGGGCTATGAATTGTGTTGTCGTGGCGACGAGGGGAGTGACCTACTTAATGGGAGTTTAAGTTTCTATTTGACAATCATAACAAGACTCCTGTTTTCAATATAGACGGGTTACAGTGGTGCACTATGGAATTGCTCAAATATAACTTCGATGTACTCTATATTTCACACAGACAAGCCCTGGATCCCAGCAGTTTATCATACCAAGCTAATGATGAGCAAGTGGACACAGCTCTCACAGTGGAGTCAACCAAGAGTCAACCAAAAGTCAACCAAGAGTCAACCAAAAGTCAACCAAGAATCACAGAGTTCCTAACAATGGCGCTAGGAAGGAGAAGGAAAAGAGTTCACGCACAGGGCCACGCAAACAAACACACAATAGAATATGTGAAATTGGAGCACATAGACTGTAAACAAGTCAACACAAGTGGCCTAAACAATCTTTAAGAATCAGATAGCTATTCATGAATGTAGGGCAATGCACTTGAGATCAGTCCCCTAGTGAGGATGCAGAGGGAAACACTTCAAACAACAGAGTTCAGGAACGATGGAGACCACGGCATACTACACACAATAGAACTATAAAACCCAAACCTGAGTAAACATACACGGAACCACATCAGACAAAAGCAGGTCTGGTTGAAACCTTGAAGAGAGGTCAGACGACGATGGAGAGATACAGGGAATGGAGAGACAGTTTCAGGGCTTCGACTCCCCACAATATATGTACGGATTGTTGTGTGTGTGTGTGTGTGTGTGTTTAGACTTTGTGTCTTTGAGGAGGCTGGATTGTTCGTGACCTAAGCTCTGTTCCCAGGATCCGGACCGGCCCGGAGAGGACAGATTAAATAAACTAGAAGCACTGATAGAACCCAGGCCCGGCCCGGCCCAGACCCTAGACACACACACGGACACTCACACACAGATGAGCTGCAGCCAACACAAACACACTCTTACCATCACGCCTCCCAGAGCTGCCGGGGACACTGTCCGCTCTCAGCACACAACAGATATGCCTGCAAATGGACCATGACGAGATGTGTGTTCAAAAATCTCTCCATATTCATGTACCATAGAAAAATCTCTATACGACTCTCTGCATTAATCATAATTACGGTGTAAACAGCACTAATCAATCACTCCTCTCTCTAGATAGAAACATACTACCCAGATTTTGACAAATATATACCGAACCTTAGACAGGTCCCTGGTGTACACAAACCCCATCGATCCTGTTTGGAGAGGAGCAGAAGTCAGCTAAGTTGGCAGCTAAATGTGTAACCCTGTGCCACAACCAGAGAGAGGTGGGATAGACTCAGCGATTGTTACCCAGCTAGCAAATGTGGTTCCTTTGAAGTTGTGGGAACGTGTGTTTTTTGTTTGACATTGCTTGTGGGGGAAAGCCATACATTTCCTGACCAGTAAAACGGAAGTTTTTTAAACGTTCTAAGAGCAGGAGTGAATATGTTGCCTTTGAAATTGTTACCCAGCTAGCACCTTGGAAGTTGTGAGAATATATGTTTTTTGTTTGACATTGGTTGTCGGAACGAAGCCATAAGTTTCCTGACCGGTAAAATGTGTGAAAATGTTGCCTGTTCTGGGAACGTTTATTTTTAGGTTGCAGGGAGGTACTGAGAAAGTTTTACTCTGGTTCCTTGAACATTTTTCCGGGAGGTTTTATTAACACTTGAGAATGGAAGTTGAAGGTTATTTGGATGTTTTTTAATTACTTCTTTAAAACTTTCACTGAATGTTTCAATGACTTTTAATAACACTGCTAGCTTTATTTGGGTTAACATTTTTTAACTCCAAGCACAGATGGGACACATGGAAATTCATTTCCTTAGGCATTACTGTATGTGACAATAAAATAGAAAAGTGAATAATGTGAACATTTTATTGTGACACAGCTTCAGGGAGATTCATACCTATGATTGTCTGTTCTCTATCCGTGGAATTAGTCAACTGCACCACCATACAAAGCATTCAAAGCTGTTCATTTTAGTCTATTCCCATTTCAAAAGGGAACAAGTACTCGTTACTGTAAGATCAAGTGTAGCCAATTAGACACACGTGAACACACTTAAGAAGATCGTGGCTAGGGAGAGTTTTGTTGATGCTGAAAACAAAATGAATATGTTTTAAAAAAAACATTCTTAGAACATTCTCCTGTGAGTTTTATGAAAAGTTTTCTTAATGTTCTGAAAACATTCCCACAGAAGTTGTTTCTTAACGTTCTGGGGACAATTTGAGAACATAATTTCGGCTTGCACTACTGGCACATCTATGTCCATAGATGATTTTATTGTTACACATGATCTCATTGTACTGACATACAGTGCCTTCAGAAAGTATTCACACCACTTGCCTTTCCCACATGTTTTTGGTAATTTTTACAATTTAATAAAAAACGAAAATCTGAAACGTCTTGAGCCAAAAATAATTCAACCCCTTTGTTATAGCAAGCCTAAATTATTTCAGGAGTAAAAATGGGCTTAACAAGTGAAATAATAAGTTGTATGGTATCATCTTTAACATGACGTTTTAATGACTACCTCATCTCTGTACCCCACACATACAGATAATTGTAAGGCCCCACATTGTAATCTTAGCTAGCTAGCCGACTTTTACATACAGTGGAGCAAAAAAGTATTTAGTCAGCCACCAATTGTGCAAGTTCTCCCACTTAAAAAGATGAGAAAGGCCTGTCATTTTCATCATAGGTACACTTCAACTATGACAGACAAAATGAGAAAATAAATTCCAATTTATTTGCAAATTATGGTGGAAAATAAGTATTTGGTCACCTACAAACAAGCAAGATTTCTGGCTCTCACAGACCTGTAACTTCTTCTTTAAGAGGCTCCTCTGTCCTCCACTCATTACCTGTATTAATGGCACCTGTTTGAACTTGTTATCAGTATAAAAGACACCTGTCCACAACCTCAAACAGTCACACTCCAAACTCCACTATGGCCAAGACCAAAGAGCTGTCAAAGGACACCAGAAACAAAATTGTAGACCTGCACCAGGCTGGGAAGACTGAATCTGCAATAGGTAAGCAGCTTGTTTTGAAAAAATCCACTGTGGGAGCAATTATTAGGAAATGGAAGACATACAAGACCACTGATAATCTCCCTCAATCTGGGGCTCCATGCAAGATCTCACCCCGTGGGGTCAAAATGATCACAAGAACGGTGAGCAGAAATCCCAGAACCACACGGGGGGACCTAGTGAATGACCTGCAAGAGAGCTGAGACCAAAGTAACAAAGCCTACCATCAGTAACACACTACGCCGCCAGGGACTCAAATCCTGCAGTGCCAGACGTGTCCTCCTGCTTAAGCCAGTACATGTCCAAGCCCGTCTGAAGTGTGCTAGAGAGCATTTGGATGATCCAGAAGAAGATTGGGAGAATGTCATATGGTCAGATGAAACCAAAATATAACTTTTTGGTAAAAACTCAACTCGTCGTGTTTGGAGGACAAAGAATGCTGAGTTGCATCCAAAGAACACCATACCTACTGTGAAGCATGGGGGTGGAACAATCATGCTTTGGGGCTGTTTTTCAGCAAAGGGACCAGGACAACTGATCCGTGTAAAGGAAAGAATGAATGGGGCCATGTATAGTGAGATTTTGAGTGAAAACCTCCTTCCATCAGCAAGGGCATTGAAGATAAAACGTGACTGGGTCTTTCAGAATGACAATGATCCCAAACACACCGCACGGGCAACGAAGGAGTGGCTTCGTAAGAAGCATTTCAGGGTCCTGGAGTGGCCTAGCCAGTCTCCAGATCTCAACCCCATAGAAAATCTTTGGAGGGAGTTAAAAGTCTGTGTTGCCCAGCAACAGCCCCAAAAACATCACTGCTCTAGAGGAGATCTGCATGGAGGAATAGGCCAAAATACCAGTAACAGTTAGTGAAATCCTTGTGAAGACTTACAGAAAACGTTTGACCTCTGTCATTGCCAACAAAGGGTATATAACAAAGTATTGAGATAAACTTTTGTTATTGACCAAATACTTATTTTCCACCATCATTTGCAAATAAATTCATTTCAAATCCTACAATGTGATTTTCTGGATTTTTTTTCTAATTTTGTCTGACATAGTTGAATTGTACCTATGATGAAAATAACAGGCCTCTCTCATCTTTTTAAGTGGGAGAACTTGCACAATTGGTGGCTGACTAAATACGTTTTTGCCCCACTGTACTACAGCTAGTTAACTTCATATTAGCTTGTTATCTTGATGTAGCTTGTTATCTTGATGTTATCATTGTAAATTAAAAACTCATGCTTCAAATGCATTTGTAGATAACAGCAATGGAATTGGGTGAAAGGATTGTCTGCTTCAGCTGTCAGACAAAGAAGTAGGTGTACTACTTAGATAGGGTAGGTTGTGGGATAACATTATGCAAATATTTTCCAGTTTTAGTCCCTAGAGAGGAAAACTATGAAGACAGACAGAGAGATAATATTCAGGTCTGTCTAATTGTAATACAATTAAGATGGTCTCTTTGTGATGTCTGTCCTCAGATATGGAGAGCTGTGAAAGCCTGCCTGTAGGTGAAGAGGTCCCAGTGAATGTCCCAATAGACTGCTGGCACATCCATGTACGCCATGGTTTGTATGTGCACTTTTGTTAGCAAATGTTGTAACAGCGTACTTACTAAAATGCCTAACATTTACAAACAAGTTAGATTATTTGTACATGTTTTAAATATTTTGATTCATTCAATGTTGATTCATTCAAGTGAAGTGTTTAAACTTGTTTTAATCATTACAGATCACATTTCTGCAATAAAAAGGTGTGAAGGGGATCTGTCTCTAATTTGTCTGTGTTTCTGTGTTGCTTTCTCAAATGAACATGAACCTTTTGTCCCGTTGCTCTCCAACTTAAAATTATACCAGTAGATAAGGTATATGAGGCTAACCGTACAGCAGATTTTCGACATAATTTTTCTGGCATGAAAATGTTTAGTGCAAATCCAAACCTTCTATTATAGGTACAATACCGTACATGAAAATAAGGAACTGGCAATTTGTAGGCTAATTCAAAATATCAAAAAGGAAAATGTGGCAGGGCGAGTGTTTTAATTCTACCTTGCTTATTTGCAGAGAAGGATTTTAGAACACAGAGACAATCAGAAGGTCAACGGCATGGAAGAGGATTGCAGATATGTTGGTGTGGATGGTGGGTGATGAGAGATTTGCACAATGTTTGCAAGTCATAGCTACAATTTATTTTACCCAAAGTACCCATTCATGTGCATGTAGGCCTACTGTATGTATTTAACAGGAAGTGAGCAAAATCATCAATGTGTCAAGGTTAGGCATCCCAATAGCGGGACAACTTCCGGTGAAAATGTAGGGCGCGCAATGCAAATAAATAAATCAGAAAATGATGGATATTAAACATTTTAGTACATACAAGTGTCTTATATTGGTTAAAAGCTTAAATTATTGTAAATCTAACTGTACTGTCTGATTTACAGTAGGCTTTACAGTGAAAGCATGCCATGTGATTGTTTGAGGACGGCGCCCCACCTCAAAATATTTTTCCACAGGCACAGGTTTCATAAATTCACAAATAGCGATTAAATATTCACTTGCTTTTTGAAAATCTTCCCCTGATTTGTCATCCAAAGAGTCCCAGCTACAACATGTAGTGTCGTTTTCTTAGATAAAATCCTTCTTTATATCCCAAAAAGTCAGTTTAGTTGGTGCCATCGATTTGAGTAATCCACTCGTTCAACAGGCAGAGAAAGGAATCCAAAAAGCTACCACTAAACTTTGTTAAAACAAGTCAAAATACATTTCTATTTAATCCTCAGATACCTGAAGATGTAATTAAACTATAATATTTCATACAGAAAGAAGTATGTTCAATAGGAAAACAATATTAGCAGGTGCGTGTCCTCTTCGTCGCGCACGCATACACGAATTTCCAAGTCTGTGTCCCTGTACTAAAACTCATTATTCTTCCTCATTTTGGAAGAAAAAAGCCTGAAACCCTCAACAAAGACTACTGACACACAGTGGAAGCCATAGGAATTGCATACTGGGAGCTTGATTGAATGATTTCCCTATACGTTTCACTGGAAGAGCATGGGCTCTCAAAAAAACCCACATTCGTATTGTTTTTCTTTTGGATTTTCTCCTACCATATCTATTGTGTTATAGTCTCCTACATTATTTTCAACTTTCTACAAACTTCAGATTGTTTTCCAATGGTTCCAATTATATGCATGTCCTGTCATCAGGGCCTGAGCAACAGGCAGTTTACTTTGGACACGTCAGTCAGGCGGAAATTGAAAAAAAGGACAGAAACTGAATACGTTTTTTAAAGGTACCATAATCCAATTGGTAGTGTATCATTTACGATGTTATAATGCTTGTTACTGGTGATTTCTGTCCTTTGGTGGGCAAATTTCAAAATTACTCAACACATTTACAAATGGTGGCTTTGATCACGGTTTTCAGGTTAAGGTTGCCTGATGTCCATAGCTAGCAGGCAGCACAAGCAAACATTGTTGTGAAATTCTCTCTTCACCCACAATCAACACCAACAATCTCTGCAATCCTCCTCCATACCATTGACCTTATGACTGTGTCTCTGTATTCTAGTGAAGCAAAATTTGAAAACCAGACACAGCGATGATTGGCTTTCCTCCATCTTTTTTGGTTTTCCTTTTGCCCGGAACCAATGACAGGTGGAACTATGTTTCATGAACGGAAGATTTTCAAGCAAACTTCAGCGGTGACTGAGTGCAATTTGCATAGTAGAGCAGAGCTGAACTTTTTATATCGCTCCGCTAGTAGGATTCGCGCAGTTCACCTTCCCACAATCCCCTGCGCATTGCTCCGTGTGCCTCCGTTGAAAATTAATGGGGGCGGAACTTTGTCTGGAGAATTCGGAAGTGGAGCAGTGCATTTAAAACACAGCTTCAACCACAAAGCCTGGGAAGGTTTTCCAATTCCTCCCAAAGAAGAGCACCTATTGGTAGATGGGTAAAAAATGTATAATATTATGGTGTATCAATACACCGAGTCACTAAAAAGACACAGGTGACATTCCTAACTCAGTTGCCAGAAAGGAAGTGTCACGCCCTGACCTTAGAGAGCCTGTTTATTTCTCTATTTGGTTAGGTCAGGGTGTGATGTGGGTGGGCATTCTAGTTTTCTATTTCTTTGTTGGCCGGGTATGGTTCCCAATCAGAGGCAGCTGTCTATCTTTGTCTCTAATTGGGAATCATACTTAGGCAGCCTGTTTTCCACCTGAGTTTGTGGGATCTTGTTTTTGCACAGTAGCTGTATAGCCCTGCAGAACTTTACGGTCGGTTATCTTTTGATGTTTTTTGGTGTTCATTTTAAGTAAAGAAGATGTACACTTTCCACGCTGCGCTTTGGTCTCATTCCGACAACTTACGTAACAGGAAGGAAACCGCTCAGGGATTTCACCATGAGGCCAATGGTGACTTTAAAACAGTTACAATGGCTGTGGTTTTGTAGTTACTCCACAACACTAACCTAATTGACAGAGTGAAAAGAGGAAAGAAGGAAGCCTGTACAGAATAAAAATGCTCAAAAACATGCATCCTGTTTGCAGCAAGGCACTAAGGTGATACTGCAAAAAAATGTGTCAAAGTAATGAACTTTTTGTCCTGAATACAAAGTGTTATGTTTGGAACAAATCCAGTAGAGTACATTACTGAGTAATGCCTGCATTATTGTTTACCACATGGCCTTAAATTGTATCAATTTGTTTTTCTCGGTCGCACAGGCTATTTCAATCTTTAAATAATAAATCATTAGTTTCTTCCATTGTGTTAATGATGGAGGATTGATTAATTTCCATTTTTAGTATACTTTTTTTCAAGGTGAGTGTCACGACTTCCGCCGAAGTTGGTCCCTCTCCTTGTCCGGGCGGCATTCGGCAGTCAAAGTTACAGACCTTCTAGCCATCGCTGATCATCTGTTCATTTTCCTTTGGTTTTGTCTTGTCTTCCATCACACCTGGTTCCAATCCCATCAATTACTTTATTTATTTGTTTATTTTACCAGGTAAGTTGACTGAGAACACGTTCTCATTTGCAGCAACGACCTGGGGAATAGTTACAGGGGAGAGGAGGGGGATGAATGAGCCAATTGTAAACTGGGGATTATTAGGTGACTGTGATGGTTTGATGGCCAGATTGGGAATTTAGCCAGGACACCAGGGTTAACGCCCCTACTCTTACGATAATTGCCATGGGATCTTTAATGACCTCAGAGAGTCAGGACACCCATTTAACATCCCATCCAAAAGACAGCACCCTACACAGGGCAGTGTCCCCAGTCATTGCCCTGGGGTATTGGGATATTTTTTTAGAGCAGAGGAAAGAGTGCCTCCTACTTGCCCTTCAACACCACTTCCAGCAGCATCTGGTCTCCCATCCAGGGACTGACCAGGACCAACCCTGCTTAGCTTCAGAAGCAAGCCAGTGGTATGCAGGGTGGTATGCGTATTACATGTGTATTTAACCCTCTGTTCCCCCTCATGTCCTTGAGGGTGATTGTTTATTGTAAGTGCTTGTGCACGTCTGTCCTGGTGTGGGTGTATATACCCATTATTTGATTTTTAAAAAAAATTAAACTGCGCCATTTGGAAACACGGTTTTTGCTCTCTTGCGTATGACTTCTCTGCCCCCAGTATGCACCCCTTACAGTGAGTGATGAGAAGAGAATCATCCAGTCCATTGGATATCTCACTATACCCCTATGCCATGTCTTGAAGTATGCAGAGAGACGGATTAATAGTTTACATTGTAAGACTTCTGACAGACAACTTTCTAGCTCTGCCCTTAACTTTTGGACTTTATAGCATTCCTAGAAAGCATGGATTATTGAATCATTGTTCGTTTTACACTTAAGACATGACTCTGCTATTGCGCTGTAGAATTTGTGAAATCTTTCCCTTGTATAATCAATTCTGTATGTTAGTTTATACTGGATTAAGTGTCCAATTTCGATAACTGTAATTTTGTTAGTTATGCTTCCCTCCATCTTGTGCCAACATCAGTTCTTTTTAAGTCTTACTCCCAATATTCTAAGAGTTTGTCAGTTGGTGTCACGCCCTGACCTGAGATATCTCTGTTTTCTTTATATTTTGGTTAGTTCAGGGTGTGACTAGGGTGGATACGCTAGTTTTTGTATTGTCTAGGGTTATTTGTATTTCTAGGGTTTTTGTAGGTCTAGGTGATTTGTATGTCTATGGTGGCCTGATATGGTTCTCAATCAGAGGCAGCTGTTTATAGTTGTCTCTGATTGGGGATCATATTTAAGTAGCCATTTACGTTTAGTGTTTGTGGGATCTTGTCTATGTGTAGTTACCTGTCAGCAATTGTTTATATAGCGTCACGTTTCATTTTGTTATTTTGTTAGTTTGTTCAGTGTTCATTCTTTAAATAAATAAGAATGTACGTATACCACGCTACGCCTTGGTCCGATCTTTATAACGAACCTGACAGATGATCCCACCACAAAAAGACCAAGCAGTGCGGTCAGGAGGAATGGACCTGGGAGGATCCTGGATGGAGCAGGACCCTGGACGCAGGCTGGGGAGTATTGCTGTCCTAAGGAGGATGTAGCGGAACGGCTATATTACGAGGACTCGTACCAACGAGACAAGCACGAGAGGCAGCCCCATATTTTTTGGGGGGGGGAGGCACACGGGGAGATTTTCTGAGTCAGGTTGGAGACCTGAGCCAACTCCTCGTGCTTACCGTGGGGAAGCGTGTGACTGGTCAGACACCATGTTACGCAGTGATGCACACGGTGTCTCCAGTTCGCATTCATAGCCTGGTGCACTCTATTCCAGCTCCTCGCATTTTCCGGGCTAGAATGGGCATCCAGCCAGGACGGATGGTGCCGGCTCAGCGCTCCTGGTCTCCAGTACACCTCCTTGGACCAGGATAACCTGCCCCGGCTCTGCGTACTGTGTCTCCGGTGCATCTGCACAGCCCAGTGCGTCCTGTGACAGCGCCCCGCACTTGCCGGGCTCAAGTGAGCATCCAGCCAGGACGCATTGTGCCAGCTCTATGCTCCAGTGCACCTCCACAGTCCAGTACGCCCTGTGCCTCCTCTCCGCACTTGCCCTGAGGTGCATGTCTTCAGCCCGGTGCCACCTGTTACTGTCCCAAGCACCTGGCCTCCAGTGCCCCTCCAGAGTCCAGTACGTCCTGTGCCTGCTCCCCGCACTCGCCCTGAGACGCGTGTCTTCAGCCCGGTACCACCAGTGCGGCACCACCTATCAGGTCTCCAGTGCGCCTCCACAGTCCAGAGCTTCCGGCGACAGTTCCCAGTCCAGAGCTTCCGGTGACGTTTCACAGTCCGGAACATTCAACGACGGGCCACAGTCCGGAACCTCCAACGACGGGCCACAGTCCGGAACCTCCAACGACGGGGTACAGTCCGGAACCTCCAGCGACGGTCCCCAGTCCGGGGTCTCCAGTGAAGGTCCCCAGTCCGGGGGGGTCTCCAGCGACGGTCCCCAGTCCAGAGCCTTCGGTGATGATCCACGGTCCGGTTCTACAAAGGCGGAGGGATCAGCGTAAAGAGGGGGGGCACCGTGTCGAGAACCAGAGCCGCCACCGAGCCGCCACTCAATCAGAGGCAGCTGTTTATCGTTGTCTCTGATTGGGGATCATACTTAGGTAGCCATTTCCCTTTGGTGTTTCTGGGATCTTGTCTATGTGTAGTTGCCTGTCAGCACTCGTTTATATAGCTTCACGGTTAGTTTTGTTATTTTGTTAGTTTGTTCAGTGTTCATTCCTTAAATAAAAAAGAATGTACGCATACCACGCTGCGCCTTGGTCCGATCTTTATAACGAACGTGACAGTTGGATATGTTCCCTGCAAGGTTTTGTATATCAAATCAAATCAAATCAAATTTTATTTGTCACATACACATGGTTAGCAGATGTTAATGCGAGTGTAGCGAAATGCTTGTGCTTCTAGTTCCGACAATGCAGTAATAACCAACGAGTAATCTAGCTAACAATTCCAAAACTACTACCTTATACACACAAGTGTAAAGGGATAAAGAATATGTACATAAAGATATATGAATGAGTGATGGTACAGAGCGGCATAGGCAAGATGCAGTAGATGGTATCGAGTAGAGTATATACATATGAGATGAGTATGTAAACAAAGTGGCATAGTTTAAAGTGGCTAGTAATACATGTATTACATAAAGATGCAGTAGATGATATAGAGTACAGTATATACGTATACATATGAGATAAATAATGTAGGGTATGTAAACATTATAATAAGTAGCATTGTTTAACATACACTAAGTTGACTGTGCCTTTAAACAGCTTGGACAATTCCAGAAAAGGATGTCATGGCTTTAGGAGCTTCTGAAAGGCTAATTGACACAATTTGAGTCAATTGGAGGTGTACCTGTGGATGTATTTCACTCAGTGCCTCTCTGCTTGACATCATGGGAAAATCAAAAGAAATCAGCCAAGACTTCAGAAAGAAATGTAGACCTCCACAAGTCTGGTTCATCCTTGGGAGCAATTTCCAAACGCCTGAAGGTACCACATTCATCTGTACACACAATAGTATGCAAGTATAAACACCATGGGACCACGCAGCCGTCATACTGCTCAGGAAGGAGACGCGTTCTGTCTCCTAGAGATCAACATACTTTGGTGTGAAAAGTGCAAATCAATCCCAGAAAAACAGCAAAGGACCTTGTGAAGATGCTGGAGGAAAAGGTACAAAAGTATCTATATGCACAGTAAAACGAGTCCTATATCGACATAACCTAAAAGGCCGCTCAGCAAGGAAGAAGCCATTGCTCCAAAACCGCCATAAAAAAAAGCCAGACTACGGTTTGCAACTGCACATGGGGACGAAGATTGTACTTTTTGGAGAAATATCCTCTGGTCTGATGAAACAAAAATAGAACTCTTTGACCATAATGACCATCGTTATGTTTGGAGGGAAAAGGGGGAGGCTTGCATGCCAAAGAACACCATCCCAACTTGAAGCACGGGGGTGGCAGCATCATGTTGTGGGGGTGCTTTTCTGCAGGAAGGACTGAAAATTATGTGGATATATTGAAGCAACATCAGTCCTGACATCAGCCAGGAAGTTAAAGTATGGTCGCAAATGGGTCTTCCAAATGGACAATGATCCCAAGCATACTTCCAAAGTTTTGGCAAAATGGCTAAAGGACAACAAAGTCAAGGTATTGGAGTGGCCATCACAAAGCCCTGACCTCAATCATATAGAATATTTGTGGGCAGAACTGAAAAAGCGTGTTCGTGCAAGGAGGCCTACAAACCTGACTCAGTTACACCAGCTCTGTCAGGAGGAATGGGCCAACATTCACCCAAGTTATTGTGAGTAGGTTTTGGAAGGCAACCCGAAACGTTTGACCCAAGTTAAACATTTTAAAGGCAATGCTACCACTAATTGAGTGTATGTAAACTTCTGACCCACTGGGAATGTACTATTATTCTGACATTTCACATTCACGTTCTTAAAATAAAGTGGTGATCCTAATTGACCTAAAACAGGGAATTCTTACTTGGATTAAATGTCAGGAATTGTGAAAAACTGAGTTTAAATGTATTTGGCTAAGGTGTATGCAAACTTCCGACTTCAACTGTATATAGTTGTGTTTTTTTAATGATTAGAAATAAAATACATACACATTTTAATAGTAATGTGATAATTTAAAAACCTTTTTTTTATACAAGTAAACAAAAAGACAAAAGATGATAGACAGTGCTTTCAGATAGTATTCACACCCCTTGACTTTTTCCACATTTTGTTGTGCTACAAATTAGGATTGAAATGAATTTAATTGTAATTTTTGGACAATGATCAAGACAAAATACTCTGTAATGTCACAGTGGAAGAAACATCTTTACATTTGTAAAAAATGTAAGAAAAATAAAACACTTGAATCAATACATGTTAGAAATACCTTTGGCAGTGATTACAGATGTGAAGCTTTCTCAGTAAATCTAACAATTTACAGATCTGGATTGTGCAACATTTGCCGTTTCTGTACCTTGTCACACCAGCCTGGATTATTGACCTCTGCCTGCCCTGACCCAGAGACTTCCTGCCGCTCTGTGCCTTTTGCACTCTGATCTGGATTACTGACCTCTGCCTGTCCTTGACCTATCGTTTTTCCTGTCCCCTAGTAATAAACTTTTGTTACGACATTGTTTGCATCTGGGTCTTCCCTGAAACGTGATAGATAATCATGCTCATACTTAATGGCAAATAAACCTAGTAAATATCTCACAGCTCTCACGAAAACGAATACATGCTAAACCAGAGATAATCTTAAAAGATAATGATACAAATGTGGTAATTAGAAATAACAATGTGGTTAATGACATTTATATATATATCCGAATGAAACAATAGCCTTTTTAGACTCAACAACCCTGAAGCAATTATCAGCTGACAAAAAATAATCACTAAAAACAGTTATCACTCAAAAAGAAATATTAGATACAGTCAAAACAGTTACTGCTGGTAACTGCAGGTATATTAAAACTATGAAAATCTGGAGAGTTCCCTGATTATAGACCAATAACTGTAATAAACTGTGACTATAAAATAACAACAAAGATTATAAGCAATAGACCCTGGGTCTCGACCCCGCCCTGTGCAACTGGGTACTGGACTTCCTGACGGGCCGCCCCCAGGTGGTGAGGGTAGGCAACAACATCTCCACCCCGCCGATCCTCAACACTGGGGCCCCACAAGGGTGCGTTCTGAGCCCTCTCCTGTACTCCCTGTTCACCCACGACTGCGTGGCCACGCACACCTCCAACTCAATCATCAAGTTTGCGGACGACACAACAGTGGTAGGCTTGATTACCAACAACGACGAGACGGCCTACAGGGAGGAGGTGAGGGCCCTCGGAGTGTGGTGTCAGGAAAATATCCTCACACTCAACGTCAACAAAACTAAGGAGATGATTGTGGACTTCAGGAAACAGCAGAGGGAACACCCCCCTATCCACATCGATGGAACAGTAGTGGAGAGGGTAGCAAGCTTTAAGTTCCTCAGCGTACACATCACAGACAAACTGAATTGGTCCACCCACACAGACAGCATCGTGAAGAAGGCGCAGCAGCGCCTCTTCAACCTCAGGAGGCTGAAGAAATTTGGCTTGTCACCAAAAGCACTCACAAACTGCTACAGATGCACAATCGAGAGCATCCTGTCGGGCTGTATCACCGCCTGGTACGGCAACTGCTCTGCCCACAACCGTAAGGCTCTCCAGAGGGTAGTGAGGTCTGCACAACGCATCACCGGGGACAAACTACCTGCCCTCCAGGACACCTACACCACCCAATGTCACAGGAAGGCCATAAAGATCATCAAGGACAACAACCACCCGAGCCACTGCCTGTTCACCCCGCTATCATCCAGAAGGCGAGGTCAGTACAGGTGCATCAAAGCTGGGACCGAGAGACTGAAAAACAGCTTCTATCTCAAGGCCATCAGACTTTTAAACAGCCACCACTAACATTGAGTGGCTGCTGCCAACACACTGACTCAACTCCAGCCACAATTCCCCACTGGGAATTGATGGGAATTGATGTAAAATATATCACTAGCCACTTTAACTTCTGACCCACTGGAAATGTGATACAGTGAATTATAAGTGAAATAATCTGTTGGAATAATTACTTGTGTCATGCACACAGATGTCCAAACTGACTTGCCAAAACTATAGTTTGTTAAAAAGACATTTGTGGAGTGGTTGAAAAACAAGTTTTAATGAGTCCAACCTAAGTGTATGTAAACTTCCGACTTTAACTATATATACAGTGAGAGAAAAAAGTATTTGATCCCCTGCTGATTTTGTACGTTTGCCCACTGCCAAAGAAATGATCAGTCTATCATTTTAATGGTATGTTTATTTGAACAGTGAGAGACAGAATAACAACAAAAACTCCAGAAAAACACATGTCAAAAATGTTATAAATTGATTTGCATTTTAATGAGGAAAATAAGTATTTGACCCCTCTGCAAAACATGACTTAGTACTTGGTGGCAAAACCCTTGTTGGCAATCACAGAGGTCAGACATTTCTTGTAGTTGGCCACCAGGTTTGCACACATCTCAGGAGGGATTTTGTCCCACTCCTCTTTGCAGATCTTCTCCAAGTCATTAAGGTTTCGAGGCTGACGTTTAACAACTCAAACCTTCAGCTCCATCCACAGATTGTCTATGGGATTAAGGTCTGGAGACTGGATAGGCCACTCCAGTGTTTTGTGTTAGCAAATTAACTTTTTAACAAGGCACACCTGTTAATCGAAATGCATTCCAGATGACTACCTCCTGAAGGTAGTTGAGAGAATGCCAAGAGTGTGCAAAGCTGTCATCAAGGCTAAGGGTGGCTACTTTGAAGAATCTCAAATATAACATACATTTTGATTTGTTTAACACTTGTTTGGTTATGATTCCATGTGTGTTGTTTCATAGTTTTGATGTCTTCACTATTATTCTACAATGTAGAAAATAGTACAAATAAAGAAAAATCCTTGAATGAGTAGGTGTGTCCAAACATTTGACTGGTACTACATTTGATATATTCCCCTTTCTCTAATCACCATTAGCATTATTTATTTTTACTGTCATTATCCCATTTTGCTTTAGCAACAGTGGCGATGTCATTAAAGCTAATAACGTTGACTCTGATAAAGAGAAAGGCAGAGGAAGAAAGAGACAGAGAGTGAGAGACACAGAGAGTAAGGCAAGGAAAGCTAGAGTTAAAGAGAGGGAGGAAAAGAGAAGGAGAAAGAAAGATAAGGAGAGAGAGAGAGTAAGAGAGGGAGAGAGAGAAAGAGAGGGAGAGAGAGAAAGAGAGAGGCAGAGAGAGAAAGCGTCCTGCAAAGTGGAAAAGTCTGAGGGAGGGAAAGAAAGAGAGGGTGATTATCCAGCGCAGCCACATGAAAGAGCAGAATTCCATACTGTCTTGTGCACTGGGACTGGGCGAGGATTTATGTCCTATTTGTGTTGTTGGGGAAGAATTAAGATTCCAGAGGAACCAATGTTCACCCCACAGCCCACAGCCTTCATCCCTCCCAGACTCACTGTGCTCCCCTAATGCTACGGCTTGGCCTCTCACTGGGACCAGAGCAGTCTCTGACACACAAACACACACACACACACACACCTCCACTGACACGCATACAAGTTGCCTGAGCCACGCACAAACATTTGTCTCAACACACGCCAGCCCTGTGACTTGCAGACCTTCAAACAGAGTCCTACTATATACAAGTTTACAGTTGTCCAACAAACTGTACCTACAGCTACACAATAACACCCTCAGCTACGTCCATGGTGTGTGCTTGACTAATTATTCACTAATGCAATTCATTGTGGAGGTAGCTAGCACATAAGCACCTTGCTGCACCTTTCATACCTGCCGTGAATGGTTTGATTTGAATGAAACACTGGCAAAATTATGGAGACGCTGGTCTCTATTCGGGATGTGAGGACACTTTTTAAAAATCGGTACAGAAAGTGAGGACCCCTCCACAGTCGGCAGTGCTGTGCATCCGTTTCATTTATGAAGTGTGAGTCCAGAGCCCGTGCACATGTGTGACACACATGACTCTGATGTCATGTTTTCATCAGGAAAACGCCAGCCCCTGCTTCTCATTTGCAGACACACTGCTGTCTTTAGTAACTTCATATAGCTTTTTGATTTTCTCATTCAGGCTTCTGTGAAAGATTGTTCCAGTACAGTACATCAACTCACATTCCAATGAACACAAATAGATAGAAATAGAAAGGCTTCAGAAAACAAAAATATACAGCTTATTTTTTGCCATTGCAGGTTTTTACAACAACAAAAAAACACAAAGAAAAGCAGAATTATAGTACAGTGATCAACACAATATGTTACTGTAAACTCACGGAAGCAAAAATAATTACAGTAACGTTACAGTGCAATGGCAAACAAAAAAATCATATTGGAAGGGATGGGGTGGATGGTCCCGCCTTCTGTTAGGGTCTGGCCACATCACAAGCAATGTCATCCCTGGCTAGGCAACGGGGAAAATAACGCCTTGCCGTATCCGACCCTGGACTGACCCCACCTCAATGCCTCCGCATGCCTCTTCCATTGCTTGCAGAAGAGGCAGGCGGTCATGTGGTTGGCGGTCATACACTTTCCAACGCCAAGCCGAAAATAACTCCTCAATCGGAGTGAGAAATGGGGAGTAAGGGGGCAAATATACAACTGTGAAGTTATTGTGGTTGGTGAACCAGTCCCTGACCAGAGCAGCCCGGTGGAAACTAACATTATCCCAGATGACAACTAACCTGGGCTGCTCTGGTCCGTCCTGCACAACTGCATTATGTAGAGCATCCAGAAATAGGATTATGTGTGCAGTATTGTAGGGACCGAGGGTGGCATGGTGATGGAGAACTTCTTGCAGACTAATGGTGGCACACAAGGTGATATTCCCCCCTGCGCTGCCCAGGGACATTCACAACGGCTCTTTGTCCTTTAACATTTTGGTTTTAGCTAGATTGAATCCAGCTTCATCAATGAAAAAGAACTCATGAGGCTGTGCAACTGCATCAAAGTCCAGGACTCTCTGTAACAGAAAATGCAGACACTGTACCGTGGATATGGTGTAACTCAAAACACAGGACTACAATGTCTACATTTTCACACAAGGATGGGGGTTGGGGTGGGGGGTGGGTTGGGTTGGGTTGGGTGGGGTCAGACACATTCAGTCAAAACTACAAGCTACAGGCAAGGCAGGTGCCCATACAGACAACCTAGGTCACATAGTGCTTTGTCTGAATGTATCTATGCAGTGCCAATAGGACACAATGTACTGCCATTACTCTATTGCAGTATAGTACAGTGACACTTACTTGCACACAGTCACAGCGAAGGTCTTTGACTCTAACACTGTTCCTCTCAAATAGAACCCTGGACAGCTGCTTCATCGTAAGTTGGTGTTGACGCAAGATGTGGCAGTGTCGACATACTGACACGGTTGATAATATGGAATGTTGTGTGGTCTGCGATGGTTTGCTCTCGTAGTTGATGTAGGCGGATGGTGTTGTTTGCCAACACTAGAGTGACAATGGCCAGTTCCTGTTCATGGTGAACAGACATTTCCTTCCACTCTCAAGAGGTCATCTGGCAGTTCTGTAGAAAATGCAAGAATATTATGTCATTGGTTGTTTGTTTTTTTTTACATCCTGTACTGTCATACTGTACACAGTAACATCACCTGTATTACATGTACTTCACAGCGCTATACCTATTTGTTTGGTTCACTGAGGAGCTTAGACCTAATATTGTAGGACTACATTGTATTGTACTGTGATGCAGAATGATGTGCAACAAATATGAAATATGTCTCCGTCTATTGCCTAGTCCCCTTCTTTGTTCTTGTCCTTGCCCTCCTCCTCCTCCTCTCTCTCTCTTCCTCTTCCTCTTCCCCTTCCTCTCGCTCTCACTGCCTCCATGTTTGCAAAGTTCTCACAAAAGAGGTGAGCTTACCTGAGGTCTATTTGTAGTGGTGAGGCTCAGACTAATTGGTGTTCATTTACATGTGTGTGTGTGTGTGTGTGTGGTTGTTGCACATTTCAGGTATGTTTTGCATTTTGAATATGTGTTTTCCCAATGATTGCAAGAGATTTCATTATTTTACGAAGTGTCTAATGTAAGAAACAGTGGGTAGTGTTATGCAAGTGCAAAGCAGAACATGTGTTTGTACTTTTGGTGCCTTTGTTTAAGGCATGGTTGCAAAAGTTAAGCTTTTGAGGCTTTTGTCTAAGCATTCACTTTCAGTGTGTAAGCAATCGGTAAAAAAATGTCAACGTAAATCTCTGCACACTACAGATAATGTTCTACTCGTGTCCTGTGTCTTTGTTCATGATTCAAACAAACTGACCAGCAGCCTGTGCTGCTCTATAGCTCAGAGTTTAGGTCCAGTCTTTATACAGGGTTGATGATGGTTCCTCCCTATTAGATGTATGTACCAGCACCAGAGGCTGGTGTGTTGGTTATTTCCCCAGTACAACTGTCAGGGGCACACCCAGTGACTAAGCGACCACCCTAGTTTGAGTCCATCATTCTCCTAACTCAGCAACCAGCCAGCCTCTTTTATTGCAGCAGTTTGACTTGGTCTAGTGGTGTGTGTGTGTGTGTGTGTGTGTGTGTGTGTGTGTGTGTGTGTGTGTGTGTGTGTGTGTGTGTGTGTGTGTGTGTGTGTGTGTGTGTGTGTGTGTGTGTGTGTGTGTGTGTGTGTGTGTGTGTGTGTGTGTGTGTGTGTGTGTGTGTGTGTGTGTGTGGTGTGTGTGGTGCACTTCTTCTTTCATATTCAGCTCAGTCTCACCAACCCAATGCTCAACAACATTTCTCCACCTAGAAGCTATCCAGATATCAAACCATGTCTCCAGTTTGCTGGAATTCTCAGTTATCTTTTCCCCTCTCCAACTCAACCCATAGCTTGTATCTTCTCCTTCTTTTTCAAACTAATTTCCTTCTTTGTCTCGACATACTTCATCCTTTACTTTTCTCTTTCACTTCCTCTGGCTCTCTTTCTCTCACATGTACTTTCTTACTTTCTCTCTGACCCTTATTCCTTTAGCCTCTCCCTCCTCTCTCCCTCTCTTCCTGCCTCTAACTTCCTGCCCTCTCCCTCTCCCTCTGTCTCTAACCCCCCTCCTCTCTCTCCTCTCTCCTCTCTCCCTCTGTCTCTAATCTCTCTCTCTCTCTCTCTCTCTCTCTCTCTCTCTCTCTCTCTCTCTCTCTCTCTCTCTCTCTCTCTCTCTCTCTCTCTCTCTCTCTCTCTCTCTCTCTCTCTCTCTCTCTCTCTCTCTCTCTCTCTCTCTCTCTCTCTCTCTCTCTCTCTCTCTCTCTCTCTCTCTCTCTCTGCCCTCTCATCTCCTCTCCCTCTCTTATTTTCCTTGGCAGATGACAGAAGGCTATGACATCTGCTGATGATCTAATCCCGCTTGCTGTGGCCAAGACCAAAAGAATCAAAGAACAAAACGTCTATTTACTTTATATTTCACTCTTTATTTCATCTTGAAACCAGAAAGGACCTCCCTCTCGAAACTTTCTGTTAATCACTTTAATTATACTTTAATAAACCCCACTGTGTTTGGAGTGCTGCTCTCCATTTCGAGGCAGAGGTTTGGCTGAGGACTCAGTTGCTGTTGATCCAAGACAAACACAGAAAGACAAACATCTTATATATATATATATATACAGTTGAAGTCGGAAGATTACATACACCTTAGCCAAACACTTAGCCACCCCTGTGCTTAACGGTTGGGATGGTGTTCTTCGGCTTGCAAGCCTCCCCCTTTTTCCTCCAAACATAACGATGGTCATTATGGCCAAACAGTTGTATTTTTGTTTCATCAGACCAGAGCACATTTCTCCAGAAAGTACGATCGTTGTCCCCATGTGCAGTTGCAAACTGTAGTCTGACTTTTTTTATGGCGGTTTTGGAGCAGTGGCTTCTTCCTTGCTGAGCGACCTTTCAGGTTATGTCGATATAGGACTCGTTTTACTATAGATATAGATACTTTTGTACTGTTGTTCTGGGATTGATTTGCACTTTTCGCACCAAAGTACGTTCATCTCTAGGAGACAGAACGCGTCTCCTTCCTGAGCAGTATGACGGCTGTGTGGTCCCATGGTGTTTATACTTATACTATACTTTACTATTGTTTGTACAGATGAACGTGGTACCTTCAGGCGTTTGGAAATTGCTCCCAAAAATAAACCAGACTTGTGAAGGTCTACATTTTTTTTTCTGAAGTCTTGGCTGATTTCTTTTGATTTTCCCATGATGTCAATCAAAGAGGCACTGAGTTTGAAGGTAGGCCTTGAAATACATCCACAGGTACACCTCCAATTAGGCTAATTGACATAATTTGAGTCATCTAAAGCCATGACATTATTTTCTGCAATTTTCCAAGCTGTTTAAAGATGCAGTCAATTTAATGTTTGTAGACTTCTGACCCACTGGAATTGCAATACAGTGAATTATAAGTGAAAATAATCTGTCTGAAAACAATTGTTGGAAAAATTACTTGTGTCATGCACAACGTAGATGTCCTAACCGAATTTTGTGGAGTGGTTGAAAAATGAGTTTGAATGATTCCAACCTAAGTGAATGTAAACCTCTGAGTCGGAAGTTTACATTATACCTGTGTACATATATCGATATATATTCTGGACTCTGACATTGCTCGTTCTGATATTGGATGGACAGAATACGTGCGTGCGTATATCAAGGGTGTGTCTCTGTATCGATAGTAGGTGAGGTTTCAGAGGTCCAGGACGTTGTATAGCCCTCCTCCTCCCCCTCCTCCAACAAGAGGGGAGTTGTAATAGCTAGGCCACGCTGAACGAAGGTGTGAGAGGGCCACCCCCCACCCCTCCTCTCTGTCGACCCGCCACCCTGCACCTTCTATTCCCACCACATTCTGTCAGTTCAGCAGTTGAGCCTGAATCCGAGTGGTCCATGGGGAATCCATGTGTTTGCTTTTCTGGGATCAGTTAAAATCATGCATGTAATAAGGAGAAAATAGCTTTTAAGCCTGCCTGTTGGAAACGGTGCCCGCCGAGCCGCAGCATTATGCCTTATTAAACGCAGACCGGTGGGAGCGCATGAGGACAGTGCAGAGCATAGGGCGACGGGGGGACGGGGGGGACGGGGGGGTGTTGGGGTTTGTTTGTGCGGGTTCGCGTGCGCGTTTGGAGGGAGACCAGCCCTAGAAGAGACACAGAGGCACCTCTCACCAGTCCTAACCTACTCCTTGTCTTTTTCTGTCTTTCCTGATATCTCTCTCACACTCTCTGCTAATCTGCCCAGTCTCTCTGTCTGTCTCTCTGTTTCTGTGTGGTTCTGTGCCCTAGGTACAACTTAAATATAAAACAGGCCTGTTGGAGCAGGCATGTGTTAAATCTGCCTGTTATTTATCCCACTGGACAAAGCTCTGACCACAAAACTCTTTCTAGAGGAGGTAATACTCATTGGAAGGACTGGAGTTACAACAGGCATCAGCATGGCCCCCTCCAACAGGTCCTTTAATCTGTGGCAGGTGAGGTGATTATTGAGCAACCCTATGGTGTATAATAACCTGTCCTCCGCTTTGACTGACAACTTAATGCCGTTGCCCCTGACGAGGGATTAGGCCAATGGAGGCTTTGTGCTGCTCAGAATGCCTCCACCGTGACACGGATTGTAATAAAGACACACTGATCTCTGTTCAGCGTAGCCTCTCTGTGTGACAGGACTTTAATAAGCATGGACTGATCTGTGATCAGAATCCTCACTCTGACAGGCCTTTAATGACTATAGGCTGGTCATAATGGCATCATACTGATGGAGGATGAGGGGCTTATAAGAAGGTATTGATGCACAGCATATATAATTCATAGTGTGTGTGTACATGTGGGTGTGCGCAAATATGTGTGTATGCGTGTGTATGTGTGTCTATTAGAGGTCCCTGAGCTGACACAGTACCATGAGGATCAGCCAGGAAAAGCAGTGTGGAACGACGGTCGGTGGAAATCATTCTTTGACTACGCACAGCTGAATGGAACTTGGCACAGTGGAACTCAGCGCTTGCACTGATTAAAGACAGAGAGAGGGAGATACGCACGCACGCACGCACACACACACACACACACACACACACACACACACACACACACACACACACACACACACACACACACACACACACACACACACACACACACACACACACACACACCGATCAGATACAAAGAATGAACATGCACACTTAGACGTACATTCATAAAAATACACATGAATATATTTGACATAATGTACAGATGTCAGATCTTAACTTGATCACACTTTTGTTGCAGAGAATTATCCCACTGCTTTAGGAAATTCAAATGAGCCTTGTGAGTCCCTGAAAATGAGCAGATCTCCTCCTCTCCGTGCGGGGGAAGTCGATTCATTGGGATCAGGGCCTGTTATCAAAATAATTGAACTCTCGCTCAAACGATAGGCCTAGATCCTATTGCTGCAACATTCAAATGTACAAAAATGTATCTGAAATGCAGCCATACACATCAACAACTGTCGTTTTATACAGATATTGGTCTACAATAGGATACAACAAATACGTGTCAAGTGTATCCTAACGTTACGAATGAACTGTCAAACCTTGGTAAAACTTTGGCCTGGGATGGTGTAGCGATTAGGGCCACTGCCTTCAGATCTCACATATAGGCCTACCGTATCGGCGTGGGTTTGATTCTGGCCCATGCCCTTCTGGCACAAATACCAACAGTCCAGGGATATTTTAGCCCCGATCTTGATAAGAAATGATCGTACCAGACACTCTCGGATAACATAAATGGGAAATGAATCAAATTAATAACAGTACGCTACACCAACATTAGTTTCCATTCATACAAAATGGTGGGTAAATTGCTACAGTAGATTTGCCGTGGGAAATAAGGAAATATTTACTTGACACCCAGCGCCATAACACATTATGACATAATGTGTCTTAACAGCTGACATAACTTGTCATAACCTGTCATAATATGGTCATAACACTGTCATTCCCCATATATTTACACCTGTTGTAACATACTGCATATTGCGTTATTTTATGGCTGATTATGACACATGGCGGCGATTCAAAATATTTCTTCAGGTATTAAAAAACTGCAAGAGTATTTTCTTCCGGTAACGAAACGAGTCAAAACTAGGTCCAACATTTGTATTGACACGCTATAGGTGAGAACCGGGGCAAAAGTAAATTTTTTTGTTTTTTTCCTAATTACTCAGAGAACGAAAGAGCTAGAGACACCATATTTTATGACAAACCATTTATATATGTGACCCGTTTCAGGAAACTAGGCGTAGGTCGAGGGTCACTACTTCATAGGAGAGCCGATAAAAAAATGGTATTGCTAGTACTACATGGATTGGGATTATGGTCCCTTGTTTAGCTACCTAGTTAGCTCCATGTATAAACAAAGTACTCTTTAAAGCTGACTGTTAGCTAGCTAGCAGATGTTAGATGGCTGACTCGCTAGCTAACATTACGTTTATGATCTGTGTGTAGTAATGTTATCTCAGAATGCCATTTCGACATTGCTAGTTATAGCCTAATGTTAGCTAGCTAACTAGCTAACATTGAACCTATTTGGTTGACTTTAGCTAGCTATGACAATTGGTTTGTATCGTTAGTACTCTATGGTTTAGGATTATGGTTCATTGTTTAGCTAGCATGTATGAACAAAAGACTCGCCAGATGATTACACAACCCATCAAGTTAACCTGTTGTGTCTGACGGTTGTATAATAATGCCAAAATATTTGTATCTGGAATTTATCTTTCAGCATCAGTAGAACACACCTGACTCTCCTCCACCAGACATACAAGGAGAATGGCCTAATGCCTCCCATCAAAAAGAGATCTGGCCCAAGCAAGCACAGGTTACACCTAAAGCGTGAGGACTTGCAGCGAGTGGTGAACTTCATCAACAGCTACGCAGAGGATAATGCAAAAGTATTACCAGGAAGCCACCCAGGACAAACACTTTGGTGGAAAGCTGCTGCCATCCCATGTGATAAAAGCAGCAGGGTGGCTTCTCTACAAGGAATCCATAACATTTGGTATGTAAACCATAAACACATTTTGATTATTTAATTGACCTACTTTTATATTGATCTCACATTATTTCAGTATTTTCCAGAGGTGTAGTTGGGCTTTGTGTTATAATCTTAACTTCCAGTTTCCAGTATTATGTTTCTGTATGCAGGGCTGCTGCTCTGCACATTTGTAGGTAAGTGAAACTTGCCTGATAATGACGCATACATTTTTAAAATGACGTTTTTACGTAACATTTTCTTTTTATTAACTTATCTTCGTTTTTTTGTTGTTTGCAGGTGCACTATCCTTCTGAATCTATACAACTAGGTCCCCCATCTACTTTTCAACTCCTCCCAGCTGCAGTGGCCAAAACAAGAACACGTTTGTGCTCTGGTATTGTGCCGGGCAGACCATGCAGTGACACCTCCTGCACTACAATGCAGTGCCTTAGACCGCTGCGCCACTCGGGAGCCCGTCATCTAAAATTTATCTGGACACTTTCTGTTTAACTGGAATTTTTCCTTATTGTAGGCTACGACTTTTTCCACTTTTTGTAGTGTAGTAATCTTTTCTGTTTAGCACATGACCTCACACGTGAATCATTAAAGAGATGGCTGGGGTTGGCTTAAGAGGCTGTGAACAATTCTGAATGGGTTTAGGCAGTGGAGAGCTCTCCTGTAGATACCAAAACATTCAAAGGCCATTTTCTCAAAAGTGAGTTTCCAAGTTTATCAACTTTCAAAGCAGAATTACTTGCCCCATTGTTCCTCAAAAAGCAATGCATGATATACAGTTTTGTAGCTCTGAGTCTCTACTTTTATCCAATATAAAAAAAACACAATTTAAGATTTTGATACATATGAGTGATTTGAGCCGGTCGGTCACATACGTCCTCGATCATTAGCAACAGTAATTTAATTTCTAGGGTAAATTGGTTGAAATGAAATAGACGGAGAATAGAACTACCGCAATGTTACTTTTGTACCTACCGGCGGGGAGGGAAGTAACAGCTGGCGAGAAGTGCACAATATCTGTCTTATATCCATGCTTCTGCTTTTTAATGCTTGTTCATTTCATGTTTGTGTTGATTTGTATAATTAATGGCAAAAGTTTGAAATTGATGAAAATGAACCGATGCGTCAACATTGCAATGTTACACAACCACAATATTTTGCCTTACAATATTATATAGACTAAAATGGATCACATAATCTCACTTTAATGGGAATGTCTTTAACCCTACCAATCAGGTGCGCTCCAGCTGCCCTGCTCCTGAACGCACCTGTCTTGATAGAACAAACAAGATACAGTTCCTTCAGAAAGTATTCATACCCCTGGAGTTATTCCACATTTTGTTGTGTTACAGCCTGAATTAAACATGTATTAAAAATAAATAATATAATATATATTTAATATATAATTTATATATTAATATATAAATAAATAAAAATAACAAATTCACCCGTCTACATATAATACCCCATAATGACAGATTGAAAACATGTTTTTAGTCATTTTGGCAAATTTATTGAAAATTAAATACAGAAATATCGCATTTAGTATTCACACCCCTGAGTCAATACTTTGTAGATTCACCTTTGGCAACGATTACAGCTGGGAATCTTTCTGAGGATGTCTCTAAGAGTTTCCACACCTGCATTGTGCAACATTTGCCCTTAGAAACTCTTCAAGCGCTGCAAAATTTGTTGTTGATCATTGCTAGACAGTCATTTTCAGGTCTTGCCATAGATTTTCAAGTAGTCAAAACAGCAACTCGCCACTCAGGAAGATTCACTGTCTTCTTGGTAAGCAACTCCAGTGTAGATTTGGCTTTGTGTTATAGGTTATTGTCCTGCTGAAAGGGGAATTAATCTCCCAGTGTCTGGTGGAAAGCAGACTGAACCAGGTTTTCTTCTAGGATTTTGCTTGTGCTTAGGTCCATTCGGTTTATTTTTTTACCTTAAAAACTCCCCAGTACTTAACGATTACCCATGACATGATGCAGCCGCCACTATGCTTGGAAATATGGAGAGTGGTTGGATTTTCCCCAAACATAACTCTTTGTATTCCGGACAAAAAGTTAATTGCTTTGCCACATTTTTGTGCAGTTTTTCTTTAGTGCCTTGTTGCAAACAGGATGCATGTTTTGGAATATTTTTATTCTGTACAGGCATCCTTCTTTTCACTCTGTTACTCTGGTTCGTATTGTGGAGTAACTACAATGTAACTGCAACTGCACAAACACACAGATGCTATGAGCTGACACCTCTGGTACATACTCTATGACCCAGGGCCTTGCGTTTACTGCAGAGCAATAACAGCATCACCCTGACCTGTGCTATGTAGGTGTTTGAGGGATTGGGGTGGGGGTGTGTGTGTGTGTGTCTGGGACGACATACCTTTAGTAGGGCCTGGAGTTTTCCCTGGCCTGAGCGGGGGAAAACTCCTGGCCGAATGGAAGGTCTATTGACACACTTACACATGTGTTGGATAACTCTCAACGGAGAATGCATCGGATAAAGTTCAGGTAAAGTTGGTAGCTGCAGACATCAGGGCTAATACACATTGATTGCTGTTTGCTGCTAGCTGTTGCCGCCGTCGACCGTGGGTTCAGGAGAAACCTCAAATCTCTTCTGGCCGCTTGTGGAATCTTGGAATTCAGACAAAGAATATAATCCAGGACCCAAAGGTGGATCAGTTTCCCCGGCCTTTTTTTGGCAGAGCACCACGTTCGGGAATCAGAGAGGGGCTCTTTTTTCTTTCTTTTAGCCCAACAGAAACACAACTGAGTGTTGATGTAACAAATGTCCGGGAGACAGCTCAAGTGCAGCAACGTCTTTTCCATTTCAGACAAGCGGAGGATAGGATCCATGCTGCAGCAGTCAAGACTGTCATTGTACTTTATGACTTATTCTTCCTGTGTTCTATCTCTTTGATGACCTCCAGGGGGCACCGGACCTGCATCGCACCAGTCTCCCCCAGCTCTAGGCCCCTCGCCTGGCCATCTATCAGCACTGTACGGGCCCTACTCTGGCTCTGGCGCAAGGGAAACTCAAAGTGACAGATCTCTCTTACAATGAGGCGGGAATGTATCGTCTAAGGGTCCCCTAGGGAGTGTTTCCTAGAAGCCCTCTGGTTTTCACTTTCTCTGGGCCAAGTCTGGAGGGGAAAAGGCAGGAGGGGAGGTTTCTGTGGACTCCAGCAGGGCACTTTGAAGTGCACTCAGCCAAATGGGACAGGACAGACAGAGTCTGAATCTAGTACTTCTGAGATCAGGCAGACTCGCAGCTGACAACTAACTAACTAACTAACTAACTGTCTGTCTGTCTGTCTGTCTGTCTGTGTGCGCGAGCACGTGTGAGCCTGCATGCGAGCGATTTGTGTTTCATGCGGATGATGTTGCTTTTGTGTTGGTGTGGTCCTTTTTTAGCTCAGTTGGTAGAGCATGGTGCTTGTAATAGCAGGGTAGTGGGTTTGATTCCTGGCACCACCCAGGAATGTAAAATATATGCATGCATAACAGGAAGTCTCTTTGGATAAAATAATCTGTTAAATGGCATATTATTTGGGATGTTTCTTGTCTGTTCTGTGTAAAATGTGTTAGGGTTGATCTGTGTGTGCCTACATGCTTACTGTGTGTGTTTGCACTCTGTGTCTGCGTGCTCGCGAGTGTCCGTATACCGTATGTGCGCGTGTGTCTGTAGGAAGTGTGGAGTGTTCTATAGAGATGTTATTGCAGCTGGATGAGAATAGCAGGAGACAGCAGTGAAGCGGAGACCCTCAGATCAACAGGGCTGTAATTGGAGAGGAAAAGCTGGAGTAACGGCCCAGCCTTTAGCTCACGCAACACACACACACGCAGTGCACACACACACACACACACACACACACACACACACACACACATTTCATCACACTCAAGCCTTCGCTGGCTCCTATCACGCTAACACTGTGAGGACTATACTATATTTGTATTTTATATTTCCTCTCTCCTTGGCCTCATAACCAGTGTTTTTCTACTGAGTGTGTCTCCGTGTGATTTATTGCTGTCCGATTTTACAGCTACAGGTCACCCGTGATACAAGTCCGCATTCAACGTCCAGCCATGTCTGAGGACATTGGGATATGATGTGGAAGCCAGGCCACTGGGGCAACAGTGATCGCTGTTACCTTCAAGTAGGTCTGGGTTTTGCCAGGGCATTGTGGACGGGGATGGCGGATGGGTGTAAAAGCATCTGAAAAGTTGTGAGTGCAAATCCAGTGATCGTTTTTTTAAAACATTTTTGTTATAAGCCTATCCCAAACCTTAATCCTTACCTTAACCATTTTGGAGTTAATGCCTAACCTTTAGAATTCTGAGTTAGCACCTACATTTAACCTTAAATACTTCTAAATTTGACATTTGAAACATGGATGACGTGAAACTATGAGAGCTTGTAGAACATTTTGCGACAGCACCCAACCGTGTGTGTCTGCGTGAGATAATGGGTAGTGAGGGAGGAAGAGAATGGTTTCTTTCTCCCAGGACCCATGCTATGTTCAGTGTGTCTGGGCAGGGTGTGGTGCGGAGACCCCATGCTGGGTCTTGACATCCTGCAGCATCCCCTAGGTCAATAGCATCGCTTATTTTATTTCCTGTCAGACAGTTAACACGGACAACACACAAAGTATGATAACTCCGCTTTGTGTAAATATGACTGGTCCTTGTTTCAGGTCTGGGCCGAGTTTCCAACATCTTGATAAATCGGGGATGTTTGCAGCAAAGGCTAATGGAAATCAAATGTGTATTACCAGTTGTTTGCATGTGTTCACGTTTAATGGCCTCGTGAGAGACGAGTGCAGACAGGACTGTAGTTCTGTTCTTCCTCCACATATCTCTCCCTTCTCTTCTCTCCTGCGTCTCTTTTCTCACTCTCTTCGATTCCTCCTCCTCCTCTATCTGTCTGTGCACTGTACAGTACGTCTCTCTGTGGAAAATGTTTGATGTGGCAGCTTACCAAAAGCTGTCGAGTTGCTCAGACAGTAAAATAACCCGGCGCAGTCGCTGTTAACGACTTTATTTACTCACCTTTAGCCTCACGTAAAAACGGCATGTCAGGCCGCTCACGGAGAGGCATTTTGGCCAGAAGGGGTTTGTGTGAACGTCATTGTCACTGACAGAAGAAATGTGCTCGTTTGCGGTGGTGACTTTTTCTCTTTTTTTATTGGCTAACCTTTTCTTGGCTCTGGCTTATTCCACAGAGTGTGCCATTTTCCAATTCGGTTAGCGTCATCAAAGAAAAAGTGTAAGGGCCGAAGCGAGGGACAGTTGATTTTCACCACAGTAGAACATTCTGTTGCAGACGTTACTCACATTTCCTTTTCCACTATAGTGCTTTCAAGTGAACAATCGTTATGAATAAAAAATAATCATCATCAAGGAGCTGGAAGGATTCTGTATGGAGGAATGGTCTAAGATCCCTCCCAATGTGTTCTCCAATTGATAAAATATTCTAGAAAAAGGCTCAGTGACGTTACCCTTGCAAGGTGAGGTATTGAAAACAGGGGTGTCAATCATTTGGACCCCTACCTTGTTGGGAGAAAAAAATATTACTTGTTAAACAAAATCTCTTTCTCTGAGCAATTGTATTAGTGTAAAGTAATATAGTTTCCCAAATTTTTGCTCATCTTTATTTAAGGTGTCAATCATTTCGGACCCCACTATACATTTGCATGATGGATAGGAAGGTTTTGTTTTTCTTCAAAAAAAAATCAGACACGCCGATATTCGATCTCCGGACCTGTTAGTCATTTCTAGAACTGCTTCAGTACAGTCCACCCACACCATTAACTGACCGGACTCCCACACACAGAACATGCACACATTTTTACATTCCTATCTGGTTTAAACTGATGTCTGAATTATGAGCACACTGGCTGCTCGTTTGTTTTTCCTTCTGACAAATTTTCCCAAATTGTCGCAATTCCATTGATTGAATAATGGACCACTTCCTGCGATCAGGCTGTCAGTCTGAGGACTTGACATCACTGTGTGTGTGTGTGTGTGTGTGTGTGTGTGTGTGTGTGTGTGTGTGTGTGTGTGTGTGTGTGTGTGGGTAGAGCATGAGGAGATGGATAAGCTGTCTATCACACCAGCACACGGCTCCCCAGCATCCAACGGCAGCCAAGAGAAGCTTGGTCCTGCATCTCAACCATGCTTTATCACTTTTCTCCTAGTTCATGAAGTTTGATCTGTGTAGGCCATTAGGCATCTAGTGTGAAAAACATGGATGCTGAAAGATAAAGATGAAGAAGCATAATTGCTTGACAAAAAAAGACAAAAGGGAGAGAAGGGTGAGGGACTTGAGGCTGGGGTGGTAGCAGATGAGAAAGAGGAGGAGGATGAAGAGGTGTAGGGAGAAGGAGTACGATGAGAGGAGGAGGGTGGAGGAAGAGGCGTAGGAGGAGGAAGTGGAAGAGGAGGAGGCATTCCACAGCCTGTTGCGGCGACCTCAACTACCAGCCTATAAAAATAAATCACACATCTGCTTCCAATGAAGCCGTGACACATTAATGGTTTTATGCTTGTTATGAAATTCTTGTAACGTTCTCCCCCCTCTCCCTCCATTCAGGGGAGTGTGTATACACCCATCATCCCACTGGGGATTCTACTATCTGTTCATCACTCTCTATCACATCAAAACAAGCTCCATCCTACTCGCCTACATATAAGTACACATGAAAGGTCACTATCTTTAGCCCCCCTTTCTCTCTCTCATGCATGTTGAGATACCCAGGCCAGTGGGTGTGTAAGTTCAGCAGCAACCACTATGTATTCCTTACCAAAGGGACAGCTGGGAACATAGAGAACATAGAGAATAGAGAGGGAGGCAGATAAAGACAACAAAAGGCAAAGATAGAGAGGGGAGAGCTGAGCCGAGCCGAGCTCTCTGCCCATAACCCGTCCCAGGATGTGAAAACAGATGATTATAGATAAAAGGAGGATTATGAACAAACACATTCCAGTGTCCTCTTCTCCCCCTCTCTCCCCCACCTCTTCCTCACCAGGGGCCTGAAACAGGGCTTTCTCTCACACGTGGCACCATTTAGAGAACCATCAAACCCAGGCGGAAAACAGAGGACAGGAGAGAAGGGGAGGGCGGCCACGGCCCTTTGAAGCGTACGTGAATCCCTCGGCAGGTCCTTAATTAGCCACAGACAATGCTAATCCACAGTTTATTGTGAGAGTGAGGCGGCTGAGGCCTGTGTGCCATAAGGTAGGGCTGGAGACAGGCTACATGCTCTGTCTCTATCTAGGAGTGGCCATGTGGAACCAAATTTGGCTTCCACGATGATGAGCTCAAACCATCCCTGTCCCACAACTGAGTCAGAGGAGCTCTCAGTAGCATGCCAACTCTGGAATAGCTTCTCAGGTTGACGAGAGTAGAGCAGGTGGATCCTACATACCCTTTGACAATGACTGCTTGGCAAAAGCAAACACATTGAATTCCGTGTGAGGGTAATGACTGTTTGGCAAAAGCAAATACAATGAGTTGCGTGTGAGGGTACAATTTAATGGGAAGCACGTGTGAACTCATTCTCATCCATGAGATGGCAGTGAGTGAATGAAGTTTTGGCATTGTACCACAAGATGTCAGTGGTGTCTTCCCACATTGGAACAGCTCTATAACAGAGCCATTCAGAGTGTCTTAGGGGGCTAGACCACACTCAATACATTTTTCAAAAATACCCTCCTCTTGCTTTTGGTAGGATTGTTTGTGTCTCCATGTGATTAATACTTATATAGAATCTTACTCTATAAATTGAAAATTAAGTCAATGGCAGTAGCCTAGAGGTTAGAGCATTGGACTAGTAACCGAAAGGTTGCAAGTTCATATCCCGAGCTGACAAGGTACAAATCTGTTGTTTTGCCCCTGAACAGGCAGTTAACTCACTGTTCCTAGGCTGTCATTGAAAATAAGAATTTGTTCTTAACTGACTTGCCTAGTTAAAGAAAGGTAAAAAAAACACATTTTAGACAAAAAAAAACACCTCTATGACAATTATCAGAATTTGATCCTTAAATCAGATCTAACCGTTTTACTTCCGGCGCCGACAGAGATGGCCGCCTCGCTTCGCGTTCCTAGGAAACTATGCAGTTTTTTGTTTTTTTACGTGTTATTTCTTACACTAGTACCCCAGGTCATCTTAGGTTTCTTTACATACAGCCGACAAGAACTACTGAATATAAGATCAGCGTCAACTCACCATCAGTACGACCAAGAATATGTTTTTCGCGATGCGGATCCTGAGTTCTGCCTTACAACCAGTGTAACCGAGTGGATCACATGCAGCGACCAAAAAAAAAAAAAAAACGACTCAGAAAAAGAGGGAAACGAAGCGGTCTTCTGGTCAGACTCCGGAGACGGGCACATCGTGCACCACTCCCCAGCATTCTTCTTGCCAATGTCCAGTCTCTTGACAACAAGGTTGATGAAATCCGAGCAAGGGTAGCATTCCAGAGGGACATCAGAGACTGTAACGTTCTCTGCTTCACGGAAACATGGCTCACTGGAGAGACGCAATCCGAAGCGGTGCAGCCAGCGGGCTTCTCCACGCATCGCGCCGACAGAAACAAACATCTCTCTGGTAAGAAGACGGGCGGGGGCGTATGCCTTATGGCCAACGTGACATGGTGTGATGAAGGAAACATACAGGAACTCAAATCCTTCTGTTCACCTGATTTAGAATTCCTCACAATCAAATGTAGACCGCATTATCTACCAAGAGAATTCTCTTCGATTATAATCACAGCCGTATATATCCCCCAAGCAGACACATCGATGGCTCTGAACGAACTTTATTTAACTCTCTGCAAACTGGAAACGATTTATCCGGAGGCTGCATTCATTGCAGCTGGGGATTTTAACAAGGCTAATCTGAAAACAAGACTCCCTAAATTTTATCAGCATATTGATTGCGCAACCAGGAGTGGAAAGACCCTGGATCATTGTTACTCTAACTTCCGCGACGCATATAAGGCCCTGCCCCGCCCCCTTTCGGAAAAGCTGACCACGACTCCATTTTGTTGATCCCTGCCTACAGACAGAAACTAAAACAAGAAGCTCCCACGCTGAGGTCTGTCCAACGCTGGTCCGACCAAGCTGACTCCACACTCCAAGACTGCTTCCATCACGTGGACTGGGAGATGTTTCGTATTGCGTCAGACAACAACATTGACGAATACGCTGATACGGTGTGCGAGTTCATTAGAACGTGCGTTGAAGATGTCGTTCCCATAGCAACGATTAAAACATTCCCTAACCAGAAACCGTGGATTGATGGCAGCATTCGTGTGAAACTGAAGGCACGAACCACTGCTTTTAATCAGGGCAAGGTGTCTGGTAACATGACTGAATACAAACAGTGCAGCTATTCCCTCCGCAAGGCTATCAAACAAGCTAAGCGCCAGTACAGAGACAAAGTAGAATCTCAATTCAACGGCTCAGACACAAGAGGTATGTGGCAGGGTCTACAGTCAATCACGGACTACAGGAAGAAACCCAGCCCAGTCACGGACCAGGATGTCTTGCTCCCAGGCAGACTAAATAACTTTTTGCCCGCTTTGAGGACAATACAGTGCCACTGACACGGCCTGCAACGGAATCATGCGGTCTCTCCTTCACTGCAGCCGAAGTGAGTAAGACATTTAAACGTGTTAACCCTCGCAAGGCTGCAGGCCCAGACGGCATCCCCAGCCGCGCCCTCAGAGCATGCGCAGACCAGCTGGCCGGTGTGTTTACGGACATATTCAACCAATCCCTATACCAGTCTGCTGTTCCCACATGCTTCAAGAGGGCCACCATTGTTCCTGTTCCCAAGAAAGCTAAGGTAACTGAGCTAAACGACTACCGCCCCGTAGCACTCACATCCGTCATCATGAAGTGCTTTGAGAGACTAGTCAAGGACCATATCACCTCCACCCTACCTGACACCCTTGACCCACTCCAATTTGCTTACCGCCCAAATAGGTCCACAGACGATGCAATCTCAACCACACTGCACACTGCCCTAACCCATCTGGACAAGAGGAATACCTATGTGAGAATGCTGTTCATCGACTACAGCTCGGCATTCAACACCATAGTACCCTCCAAGCTCGTCATCAAGCTCGAGACCCTGGGTCTCGACCCCGCCCTGTGCAACTGGGTACTGGACTTCCTGACGGGCCGCCCCCAGGTGGTGAGGGTAGGCAACAACATCTCCTCCCCGCTGATCCTCAACACTGGGGCCCCACAAGGGTGCGTTCTGAGCCCCCTCCTGTACTCCCTGTTCACCCACGACTGCGTGGCCATGCACGCCTCCAACTCAATCATCAAGTTTGCGGACGACACAACAGTGGTAGGCTTGATTACCAACAACGACGAGACGGCCTACAGGGAGGAGGTGAGGGCCCTCGGAGTGTGGTGTCAGGAAAATAACCTCACACTCAACGTCAACAAAACTAAGGAGATGATTGTGGACTTCAGGAAACAGCAGAGGGAACACCCCCATCCACATCGATGGAACAGTAGTGGAGAGGGTAGCAAGTTTTAAGTTCCTCGGCATACACATCACAGACAAACTGAATTGGTCCACTCACACAGACAGCATCGTGAGGAAGGCGCAGCAGCGCCTCTTCAACCTCAGGAGGCTGAAGAAATTCGGCTTGTCACCAAAAGCACTCACAAACTTCTACAGATGCACAATCGAGAGCATCCTGGCGGGCTGTATCACCGCCTGGTATGGCAACTGCACCGCCCTCAACCGTAAGGCTCTCCAGAGGGTAGTGAGGTCTGCACAACGCATCACCGGGGGCAAACTACCTGCCCTCCAGGACACCTACACCACCCGATGCTACAGGAAGGCCATAAAGATCATCAAGGACATCAACCACCCGAGCCACTGCCTGTTCACCCCGCTGTCATCCAGAAGGCGAGGTCAGTACAGGTGCATCAAAGCTGGGACCGAGAGACTGAAAAACAGCTTCTATCTCAAGGCCATCAGACTGTTAAACAGCCACCACTAACATTGAGTGGCTACTGCCAACACACTGTCAATGACACTGACTCTACTCCAGCCACTTTAATCATGGGAATTGATGGGAAATTATGTAAATATATCACTAGCCACTTTAAACAATGCTACCTTATATAATGTTACTTACCCTACATTGTTCATCTCATATGCATACGTTGATACTGTACTCTATATCATCGACTGCATCCTTATGTAATACATGTATCACTAGCCACTTTAACTATGCCACTTGGTTTACATACTTATCTCATATGTATATACTGTACTCGATATCATCTACTGTATCTTGCCTATGCTGCTCTGTACCATCACTCATTCATATATCCTTATGTACATATTCTTTATCCCCTTACACTGTGTATAAGACAGTAGTTTTTTTTTTTTGGAATTGTTAGTTAGATTACTTGCTCGTTATTACTGCATTGTCGGAACTAGAAGCACAAGCATTTCGCTACACTCGCATTAACATCTGCTAACCATGTGTATGTGACAAATAAAATTTGATTTGATTTGATTTTATAACAATATAATCTAACTTGGTATCCTGTTACATTTGGAGAGACCAATGGCATAATGACATTTACAGCAAGGGTGGGTACACGTGTGGGCGTATGTCCATACTTTCAGGCCCTGACGTACCCAACCACAGCACGCTGGGTATAATAATACTGTTCTATCATGGATGGGCGTGAGTTTTGCTGGCACAGTTTCATTGCGTGCGGATCTGCGTGTGACTCTGTGCCCCTGTAAATGGATCGGGCAGTAATTCACTGCAATCCCAAGGCTGACTCTAATCTTGTCCACAGCATGCTAATAATAGGGGTACCTCTTGCTGATTCAGAACTCACACACTTTCCTTCCTCTCGAGGTGTTAATACCTCACCCCTGAAATCTGTCCATCAATCAACCCTGCTGTCAAGCAATACTGGAAAAAAATATCAACGCAACATGCAACAATTCCAAAGATTTACTGAGTTACAGTTCACATAAGGAAATCAGTCAATTGAAATACATTTATTAGGCCCTAATCTAAGGATTTCACATGACTGGGCAGATGACCAGCCATGGGTGGGCCTGGGAGGGTATAGGCCCAGCCACTTTAGTGCCAGGTCCACCCACCCCCCGACGATCCCAAAGGTGAAGTGGCTGGGTGTGGAGGTCCTGGGCTGGTGTGGTCTGCAGTTGTGAGGCCAGTTGGATGTACTGCCAAATTCTCTAAAACAAAATTGGAGGTGGCTTATGGTAGAGAAATTAACATTCATTTTTCTGGCAACAGCTCTGTTGGACATTCCTTCAGTCAGCATGCCAATTGCACTCTCCCTTAGAACTTGAGACATCTGTGGCATTGTGTTGTGTGACAAAACTGCACATTTTAAAGTGGCCTTTTATTGTCCCCCGCACAAGGTGCACCTGTGTAATGATCATGCTGTTTAATCAGCTTCTTGATATGCCACACCTGTCAGGTGGATGGATTATCTTGGCATAGATAGATAGATAGATAGATAGATAGATAGATAGATAGATAGATAGATAGATAGATAGATAGATAGATAGATAGATAGATAGATAGATAGATAGATAGATAGATAGATAGATAGATAGATAGATAGATAGATAGATAGATAGATAGATAGATAGATAGATAGATAGATAGATAGATAGATAGATAGATAGATAGATAGATAGATAGATAGATAGATAGATAGATAGATAGATAGATAGATAGATAGATAGATAGATAGATAGATAGATAGATAGATAGATAGATAGATAGATTGGATAGATAGATAGATAGATAGATAGATAGATAGATAGATAGATAGATAGATAGATAGATAGATAGATAGATAGATAGATAGATAGATAGATAGATAGATATAGATAGATAGATGGATAGATGATAGATAGATAGATGGATGGATGGATGGATGGATAGATAGATGATAGATAGGATGGATAGATAGATGATAGATGGATGGATGGATAGATGATAGATAGATAGATGATAGATGGATGGATGATAGATGGATGGATGGATGATAGATGATAGATAGATAGATGGATGATAGATAGATAGGATGGATGGATGGATGGATGGATGGATGGATGGATGGATGGATGGATGGATGGATGGATGGATGGATGGATGGATGGATGGATGGATGGATAGATGGATGGATGGATGGATGGATGGATGGATGGATGGATGGATGGATGGATGGATGGATAGGATAGATAGATAGATAGATAGATAGATAGATAGATAGATAGATAGATAGATAGATAGATAGATAGATAGATAGATAGATAGATAGATAGATAGATAGATAGATAGATAGATAGATAGATAGATAGATAGATAGATAGATAGATTTGAAAGAATTACAAGCTTGCCCTGTAGTGTGGGCAGTTGACTACTCTACCTCTCCATAGATCCTCCTGTGTGGGTAGCTTGATCTGGAAGCCATGGTAGAAGGTGGTGGGCAGCATCCTCCAGAGAAGTGAAGGGGGACAGGTCTGGTTCCAGGACCCTGGCATGGTCCTGCTCTATCTGCTGGAGGATCCTAAGACACACACACACACACACACACACACACACACACACACACACACACACTCAATAACTACCCCAGATTCACAGTCATAGAGAGGTGCGGAGTCTACTGTTTTGGCTATACAGTTCAGGGAGAGGTAAGGCAGTAGCTATAAGGACAAGTAGGTATGTCAGATATTTATATAAACTGTATAAGGTGGCCAGTTACTGTTGGAACTGGATTTTCCAGTTGAGCTGAGCTTCACAGGCAGATAAAAGTACTTACAGGTCTCCTTTAGCAAACTGCTGAGTGGCAGGTCTGTTAAGTCCATCATGTTACAGGGAGAAGAGGATAAATTATGCATGTCATCTCTGTCACTGATAGTGTTTGACATTTAATTAGAACAACTGTGAGAAGAGAGGGGAAGTAGTGAAGACAAAACAGTGAATTATGAACAAATATGAATGACAAACATGACATGACTGAGTAAATGTGTATCGCCAGAGAGATCTGTATAGGTTATCATGATGTTCTTACCTGGAAACTTGCTCCAGTCGCCGTTTTTCAACAGGCGACTGGGCATGGTTTTCCGGGAACCCAGAGTTCTGCCCAGTAACTGGCTCAGCCTCAGCTCTTTATTTGGCCAGTATATGCCCGGGAAAGGATGGTACATTGATAATGGGGGTGATTGTCTCTGTGGATCCAGTCAGTTGAGTCTGATGCACTGGTCTATTCAGGTCCTGCCCTGGGCCTGTAGTGGGTTGGACTATAATGTGGTGGACCATCTGGGGGCTGCTGGTGGGTCTCTTCTGGCCAGTGTGGTTGACTGTGACCTCCTGGGGGCTGTGTCTGGTATCAGTGGAGGAGAGACACTGTAGGCCCATACTAGTGACTGTGTACTCAGTGTTGAGTTGGGGCAGGCCCTGAACAGCTCCTGGGATATGCTAGGCCCAGGCTGGATTCTACTGTTATGGACCTTTGTGTTGACAACGAAAGAGGGGATGAACCCTGCACTGAGACCCACCCCCTGTCCCTGCAACACACCTGCTCTCTTCCACTCAGGCAAAGGCCCATTGTACATGACTGAATGCTGGATTGAATCATTTTGAAGAGGCTGTGGGTTGGTTAACTGAACCCGGTGAAGAAAGCCCTGCTTCAGAACATTGCCTGGAAGTTGTCCCCTTGGTGACCAACCTTTTTGGAATCACTGATCCAGGGGATGCATAGTAGGCAACCGATCATAATCCATAGTGACTGAAGTGGAGAGATGCAGGGTGGGGGTATCGTTGTAGTCCTTGGTCACTATGGAGAAAGGCAACAACAAAAAAGGAGAGGCAGAAATGTGTGTTATGTGCTTGGAGAGCATAAACACCTGGGTTAGTTCTGTCTGATATCTAAAAGGACTGATCCATTATTTCCTAACTGTGATGCCAGCTGCTGTCTTGACCATTGACATCACATTTAGGAGTAGGTTCAGGACAGGCTATAGCTGGATAAGAAAGGAGATTAACACCAAGTATCACCATACTTTACAGGACTATTCACAAAATAATCTAACTATTTTTAATTTTGGAAATGTTTTACATCCAACTATTTATATGTCACCTATTACTAAGTGAGAGATCGACATTTACAGAATGGTTAGCTGGGGGAAAATAGGGGGAGGGACAATGCTTTTTCAATTTCAGTCAAGGGGAGTTTAAAAAAAAAACTAGTCCTGGGTAGGGTCATGTAATTTGTAATTGATCAAATTTCAATAATTCTCAATGTTTTAGAATGAGTTGCTTATTAGGCTATATATTGATGTGTGCCCAATGCTGCTCCTCATCTCTGATTCTCCGCTGGGCAAGCAATATCAATTGCGCCTATAGGCTATTTAGTGTGGTCTCAATCAAATGATCCATCCCCTACAGGCTACGAAGTGCATGCTCAGAGGAGCACAGAGCAAAGTTATATTTCTAAGATAGCTTCTGGGATGGTGTAAATACAACCAGGCTGCATTACAAACTGCAATGGATATTCCAACCCTGAGCCCCGGCCTGCTCTGCTCTTGCTGATCAAAAACGTTTGTGTATGCTGCTTAACCAATGGCTGTGCTGTGTAGGGCTACAATGGCAGTTCAGGAGGAGAGTCAAAGATTTCTTCTGAAAATATATTTGATTAGGTCTAGTCCCAAAACTGCACTATTGACCTCAAAATAAACTCACAATAAACCAGATTCTAGCAATTTACATTGTGGTGCTGAAACTTGAAAGCACCTGCGGCACGATCCCTCGGAAATGGACAGCTCATGGTGCTGAAAGTAGGCAAATTAGAGTACCGGTAGGCATAATTAATTTCAACCGTCTTCATTTTAATTGGACTTTACTAACAACAAGAGGGCTTTGTGTTGGAGACTAATTTCTTCCTATTGAAGAAATAAGAGGTAGGCCTATCTAACTGACTTGCCTAGTTAAATAATTAGGCTATAGGCTGCTATATCCATAGATTTGTCGTCAACTCCTCCACCCACCATGTACTCTTTAAATAGCCTACCTCCGTGTCAGTAAAGGGCTGTTAAGTTAAAACCAAGACTCACATTGAGGTGGTATGAGAGGACTAACTTTTATTAAAGAAAATGGCTAAAAGCACAAACCTATCTCTCTGTCCATTCTTAGCCTGTATTTTCGGTCATTTGCGTTGTAGGCTATTAAAAAAAGATTGAGCAAATACTTACAATTATGTAGAATTTGATTTTTTTTTATAAATGGCATTTTTTTTATCGGACCTACAAACACGACGATAGATTCATTCAATGCTTTTACTATAAAGGAGATCTTTCCACCCCTACTCTTGTCCAAGGTGGTCTGCGAACCCACAACCTGATAGCCCGCAGCCCTGTGCGGGCTAATGGTACATGATGAAGAACAGCTTCTAAAAAAACGGATTATCTGGTCTATGTCCAAGAAGTGAGAGTAAACGGTAGACATGTTCTCTATCTACTTTGTTTTAATTCGCCTACATTTTTGGATATAGGGACAGTTATTTATTTTTTATTTTTTCAAGCGAGAGAGTTTCGGTTAAATATATTTTGCTGAAGGGAGAGCCATCCATATTCATTTCAGAGAGGTACGATTTTCACCATGTAATCCTTATTATAAAATGTTTACTCCTTAAACTCCTACTTGTCCATCATTTCCAGTCAGATAGATTTTCCCGCCAATTAACCTTTTACGTAGGGTTTTCACCACTTCCGAAGTTGCGCCCCCATTCATTTTCTATTGGAGCAGGCGGAGCAATACGCATGGGATTGTGGGAAGGTGAGTGGCACGAACCCTGCTAGCGGAGCGATAGAGAATGCTCTGCTCTAGGAAACTTCATGCAAACTACACGCAACCACCGCTGCAGTTAACCAATTAGGTGAGGAGCAGATGTTTGCTTGAACATTTTCCCTTCGTGAAACATAGTTCCGGGCAAGCACAACCAAAAATGATTTGAGGAATGCCAATCATTGCAGTGTCTGGTTTTGCTACAGAGACGGTCATAAGGTCAATGGCATAGAGGATTGCAGAGTTGGTGTTGATTGTGGGTGAAGAGCGATTTGCACAACAATGTTTGCTTGTGCTGCCTGCTAGCTATGACCTTCAAGCAACCTAAACCTCAAAACTGTGATCATAGCCACCATTTGTGAATGTGTTGAGCAAATTAAATTGTGGAATTTGCCCACCAAAGGACAGGAATCACCAGTAACACGCATTATAACATTGTAAATGATACACTAAGCATGAATTTCTCATGTAACATGCTACCAATTAGATTATGGTATCTTAACATTATGATTCTCATATATTATAGCGTATGGCTCTTTCATTATACTGGTGTCATGACATTGATGATTTTGCTCACTTCCTGTAAAATACATACAGTAGGTCTAAATGGACATGAATGGGTACTTTGCGTAAAGGAAATTGTGGCTTTGACTAGCAAACATTGTGCAAATCTCTCTTTACCCACCAACATCTCTGCAATCCTCCTTCATGCCATTGACCTTCTGACTTTGTCTCTGTATTCTAAAATCATGTTTGATTTTAGCCCTCTTGACAAAGCCCTCTTGTTGTTAGTAAGAGGGCTTTTGCAATTTGTAACATATCATACTCATTTGAATTTGTTACGTATCGTACAAATGGATGATGAACATCCACAAATAAAATACATACCATATGAAACGTGACATCTCACCACTAATTGGAGTGTCCCGGAATTACATTTACTATGTTACGTCTACCCCTGAGTCCAGGTTGATGTAGTTGGGGTGGGGAACAAAGCCTTTTGTAAATGCCTAGGCCTATTCATACTTCTAAGACAATGATAGGCCTAGAGTAAATACTAAAACAAACGTGGGCCACAAATTGGATTAAGGTTGGGCTAAATAAAGCTTTAGACTTCGCCAAGTCTCTGAGCCAAACATATAATTATACATTATCTTTTTGCACTGGAAAAGGAAACTACATTAGCCACCAGCAATTTGTCAATTTTATGGAAAGTCCTATGAAAGTTAATGTTCTAAACAGTTATATTTATTGACCCTTATAAACATTAGCAACTATAGAATTGGAACAGGGTGTGCCTCAGAGTGATATGTGGAGAGCCAACAGAGAAAAGGCACGTGTATTTGTATTTATCTCCGCAATAAAGATGGTAAAGCTACAACAATACAAAAAGGCGTTTTAGGTGATCATTTTGTGCTACATTCTGCCCTGCACTAAGACTTAGAATTTAGAGCCTCGAAGGAAGGAAGTAATACATCGACTTAACCTTAATCCAAACCCTGACAACACAAGGAGATAATGAGGATCCTTTGTTCTTGTTTGCAAGAAATAAATGAGAGATTCTGCTTGGTGAAGAGGCAAAATGATGTTATGCTGTGACATGATTGGGTAGCTATTTTGGCAAACACATTAGGCAGTACAGTCTTACTCTTCAAACACCACCCAGGCTGTCACCGAAATGGTTCACACTTGACAAGTTAGTAGTTCCTGCGGCCGCAAGACTGTCTCCGGTCTCCCCTTCCCAGTGCGGGCAGGTAATGGAGGAAGTTGACTCTTAAGCAACAAATCAATTATATGGTAAGACAAGAGATTAGAGCCCAGGGCTCATCTGCTGCAAATTGGATCAGGGCTGATTAGCGGAGTTTAGGGTGACGTACTGCAACTTTGTGGCTCGATCACTCGGCTACTCGCTTGGCTACCTCCTTTTGCAGGAAAAAGATCCACCCGGAATAGCTGTGTAGCCCACCATCCTGTCATTTTGAGGGATTTTATGTGAATATTTTTGGGTGGAATTTTGGGTGGCAGACTCCTCTGCCCACCCAGCACTATGGACTTTCCTGATTTGAGGGTGGTCAGAATGGATATGAAGAGGGAAACGCTTGCCAAAACACATTCTGCAGCTCCTTTCTGGAATGGATTACAATTTTCCAACTGAAACTCTCCACAGGAACATAGTTACCTAAGGTCAACTGAAATCCTTACCTGTTACATAATAAAAAAAACATTGAAAAAATAGCTTAGAATCTTTTGTAAATTCAAATTTGTTTCTTTAAAAAAAATCAAATTTTGATTTGGGAATAGCATACACTCTGAGGTAAGCATGGCGTTGATGAAGGTAAAGTTTGACTTGCCCAAGCGGGTGAAGCTTGCCCAGGGCCTATGGCTCATGTACTGGCTGGCAGTGATGACCGGCATCCTGGTCTTCAGCCTGGGGCTGTTCTTTAAGATCGAGCTTCGGAAGAGGAGTGAGATGATGAACAACAACGAAAGCCATTTTGTGCCCAACCTGTTGATCCTAGTAGGCCTAGCTGCTTGCGGGCTCAATGTTTTTGGCGGCAAAGTGTGCCACGACTCTCTGGATGCTATAAAGTTCGCCAAGTGGAAGCCCATGGTCAAGGGCTACCTGATGGGCTGCTTCGCTTTCAACATCCTCCTGTTCTTCACAGCTCTGCTGTGCTTCTGCATGCAGTTCCAGCTGTACTTCGCCCTGGCCGAGGGTCTGAAGAATGGGATCAAATTCTACAAGGATACGGATACACCTGGACGCTGCTTCATGAAGAGGACGCTGGACATGACCCAGATCGAGTTCCGCTGCTGTGGCAACAACAACTATAGGGATTGGTTTGTGGTCCAGTGGATCAGCAACCGCTATCTGGACTTCAGCAACGATGAAGTCAAAGAGTGAGTACTAGAATCCGTAGCTGAGTGAGAGCAATGTTGGGTTGATTAGGGTATCCAGAAGGCCAAAAAGTACCATGTACAGTAAAAGTTGACAGTCTCTCTGGTTGACAGTCTCTCTACCTTTCCACCAAATCTCCTTGGCCTCCTAAGCTGCCTTTAGTCTTTCAATTGAGAGGGGAAAAAAGGCTATATTAAGGAAAGAAACAGTTTGTTTAATCCATGCTAAGTCTTATGAAACATATTTGACATGGATACTACATAAGAGCTTTCCTCACTCCTGCCCATAGTCTCCTTTACCCATTTGATCTCTTGTGATCTTGTGCAGGATGCTTGAGATAGAAAATGGGCCACGGTAGCATATGCTTTTGCTTGTGTATGGTAGTGACAACTTAGTTCATGTAAAACATACATACAAAACAAGTAGTTTAGTTAGTCGCCTACTTTCAGTTATTTGCTACATTTAGAAATCAACTATTTTATTGGGACAAAATGCTATATTTTTGAAATGGGTGGAGTTTTTTGGGGGAGCGGAGGGTTGTACCTTAACCTTATTCAAGGTGTCAGGACAGGATACCAGTGCAAGTGAAGTTAGGTTCACGTGCCAGGTTCTGATAAGTAGATAATCTCCATGGATCTACATTGCACGTCCTTCACAGCTTACTGTCCCCCTAAATCATAATAAAACAGCCGTTAACTGTCACTAATAGACTGACGCAAACACACTACCCCCCTCTCTCCCTAATATTGTGCCCTGGTGGCAACTGATACTTATATTTAGTCAATTTAGATTCTGATTTTAAGGCATTGATTAAAAGGATAGTTCACCCAGATTACAACATGTCACATTGGTTTCCTTACTCTGTAAGCAGTCTCAGCATAAAGGATGACAGCAATCCAAGCTTTGGTTTTGTTTACCTGGCCACTGTTTTAAGAGCTAACTTTTTAGCATTTGTGGCACAAATCCAATGCAAGTCAATGGTACCTATTAGAATTTTTTGCGATTCGAGCCAAATCAACGAAGTAACTTCGTGTGTGGATAGTACATGTGTAACAGCATGCATGTTTAAATGCATCGGAGTAAGTTCGTTGACGTGTGTGTACGTGTGTGCGTGTACAGTGTAATTGACTGTGCTTTATGCGTCCATGTTTCTGTTACTTTACTCAAGGGAAATCAGCCGTCTCTCTCACTCACGAACGATCACATCAAGAGGATCCTTGTGAACCCGGGTTTAAACTCAACACCTGTCAATATTAGCCAGAAGACCCACCCACTTTTCTCCTGTCAACAGAAATTCAGCCAAGGCCTCGACAGGATACCCCTGCCAAACACTGATTGATGATTTACTCATACAGTTAGTCTAAACTGACACTCGACAGGTGGCCAGTTACGATCACGTACTTTACCATGTGAGCCGTTCATTTGTTTACTCTTCCTACCGAGGCTCATGGGTTCACCGTTTTCATAATCACTGGCCCTTTACATCGTTTAAACATCCGCGCCTCGTAGGTCTGTGTTACGGCAACGGACATACACCCGTTACTCGAATGCCATACTTTGTGTCACATGGCTGACATGACTTGTGACGGATCTGACGTGTCTCTCTGGGCCTTTCCCACAGCCGTGTCCTGAGCAACGTGGAGGGGAAGTTCCTGATGGAGAGTGTACCGTTCAGCTGCTGCAACCCCGGCTCCCCCAGACCCTGCATCCAGCACCAACTGACCAACAACTCAGCCCACTATGACTACGACCACCACACCGAGGAGCTCAACATCTGGACCCGGGGCTGCCGCGAGTCCCTGGTCGCCTACTACGGAGGCATGATGAACAGCATCGGGAGCCTGATGCTACTGTACATCATACTGGAGGTGAGAAAGAGAAGAATACGGAACTGAAAGGGAAATGGCTGGTGGTACTTTCGGGAGGTTCTGTCAATGTCCTTCACTTCAAAGGGTAGCTGGCTACAAACGCTAAAGATCAATTGATGTGACCTCACACGCCAGACTGAAAAGTAATTGATTAGCTGAAGATTTGATTCAATTACCGTCTTAAAAGGCATGTGTAGGTAAGTAGCAGGGCAGGGCTAGGCCCAGTGCTGAGGAGAAGAGGATTTGAAAAGAAGGTTTTCCCATAGGTTTCCCATTGTGGAAGACGACAGCCATTTCTAAGTATCTAGCTCAGTGAGTATTATTAGGAAAGGTCCAGCTGTTCCAAATTGGCCACAGCTGACCAGTTCATTGGGCACACATGCCAACCCTCTTGCCCTTTGACTTTGAGAGAACACGTGGCACACAACAAGCCAACTATCACTATACCTTTGCCCTTCTGCCAAGCAGGCACTAAAACATGCCATTTCCTTGGTTGGTCTTAGCACTCACTTGACTCAACTTGACTTCCATCTAAATTACTTTCCAAACGGCTGAGGTGTAGAGCTCCAGTGTCTGATCTATGGTACACAGATGAATGAGCATGAATGCCACGCATCCACCCACCAATAACTAGGTCTACCTTACCTTCATTACCATATTTCTCTGTTTGAAATGGAATCTGATTATAAACTTTTTCCATTGAAAGAGTGACTATGTGAGTGACACTTTTTTTGTTGTTCTTCAAACCTCCCTATATTCACTGAGGTATAAACTGACCGTGGGGAAAACTACCCTAGGCAGATTATAGCCCATAACGACAGCTAAAGGAGTCTTGGGACTGAAAGGGTGAGGGATTGCGTAATGTGGGGGTGGTATAGGCGGTGAGGGAGGATCAGGGTTTCTTAGAGGGGTTAATCTGGGCAGAGCAAAGTGCAACAGGTATCCTTCCTGGAAGCAGGATCTCACTGTGCCAACTTACAGACTGAACACTAACTGGGTTGCTGTCTGGGTCAAAACAACAACACTAAATTGTCAGTTTGGACCAAATTGGAGATCTGTATCAATTGATTGGAAGATTTCAATGTGAGATTTGATCTAAAAGCCAAGCCTTAGTGACTATAAATCCATTTGATTTGGATCAGTGATTGAATAGATTTAGAATCACTGTTTTCTAAATCCAAAAAAAGAATGGATAGCAGAGATCTATGGTGTTTCAGAGGCCGTACAGATTGTTTAATTGCAGTGTGTCTGTATAGAGACTCGGCGATGTACATATCTTGTTTGTGTGGTCCTCAGGCAGGAGTGATGGTGGGCTTACAGTACCTGACCACTTCTCTGGAGACCATGGCAGACCCAGAGAACCCGGAGAGTGAGAGCGAGGGCTGGCTCCTGGAGAAGAGTGTGAAGGAGACGGTGGCGGACTTCATAGCAACGATCAAGGGTCTGGCCGGTGCAGGGAACCAGGTGGGGGAGGGTGAGGAGGCGGTGGCCACTGTGAGTTGAGAGGGTCCCACCCAAAGGGACTGAGGCTTGTCCTATCGATGGGAGCTCAAAGAGAAAGAGGAGAGAGATCTTCTCAGTGAAACGACGCACACACGATCAAACGAATGTAAACACATGAAAACAAATGCGTACGCAAACATACACACACAGACACAAACATTGACACACATGCACACACCCTTTGAAAAGTGAAGAACTTAACCAACTGCTCAGATGAAGTAAGAACCAAACTCAAAAATGTGAATGTATATCCTGTCCATAATAATTATGTATATATGTTATTCATTCTTTTTTTTCTTTTCTTTTTTAAATAATGAAAAATATATTTGGGTTGTCAAAACATCTGTACAGTATACATGAATTTGGGCTTGTGAATATGAAGAAAATGTCCTGAATGAATAATTATCTCCTCCCCTGCCTGGCAATCCTCTCCATGAAAAACGATGGGCAGACCCTGAGACCATCAAGCCTAATACAGTTTCTATATGCTCATATCTAATAGTTTTACTCCTATGTCCTTGTTACACTCCACAACTCGTGTTGCGTGGACATGTAACCTGACAGGCACACAAATATATATGTAGTTCTGTGAAGTAATTTAGTCTGCTCAATTCAATCGACTCCAAAACTCAACATTACCAGTGTGCCCAATGCAACCCGGTCAAATGTCCCCTTATGGCAGCTTAAATTGGGTAGCTGCGGAACTGGGGTCCTGGCTGTCCCAGCCCCCTGTCCCTGTCACTCAGGTCCTGGCAGTGCAGGGCCATATGCATTCACACCTATACAACACACACTTTTACATTAATTCGTTACGTATCAGTGTTGCTATCGGGTTATATGTCTGCTTCGTGTACGAGGCGGTTTTAACTCTGGTTTTGTACTCCTTTGAGGGGATACAGTGGGCTGAGTGGCCAGATGAAGTGCTGGGGGAACTTAGAAGGAGAATGTTCTGTACTTTTTGGAGAGCGAAATATGATCCGATTGGCAGTTTAAAATCAGCGTTCCTTGTGTGAGTACATAGATACGGGTCAGTTTTCCGTGGATACAAAAAGTCTTATCAGTTGTAATATTTTTACTTTCTGTGTGACCATTTTTCTTCCTTTGTAATATTGAGAGTTAATATTTTCTGTAAATGTGGATTTTGATCAGCAAAACTGTCAGTCTTGTGGGTTGGCTGGAGAATTTAGCAGCTCCACTGTGTAAGATAAAGATATATAATGAGAACAAGAGTATGATTGTCCGTTTTGTCCATAGGGTTTTGTCTGACATGGGTCATTTTTAAATTGGTATTCCACACTTACAATCTTCCTGTCATAGGCATATTCTGTATGTACATTCATACAGTATTTTTCCTAATACACAAGGTATTACCCTACACAACCTCTCTTGTTGAGGTCCTCAGCCTTATTTCAACTAATCATGAAGCTAGCAGAGAATGAGTGAAAGAATGAGGGGAGAAATGCTAATTGTAGGCTGCATGGACCTGGTGAATAAGGAGTTAAGGAGAGCCGGAGGTTCGAGTGAGATGAGGGTACAGTACATGTAAAGAACCCAGGAGGAGGCCAGCTTTACCTGATGAGATCAGCAGGAATGTGTGGATTCCACTCAGCAGGGATCCAGTCCTCAGTTCTGTTCCAGGACAAACAGGTGACTGGCATCACTTTAACTGGGCCACCCTCAGAAGATAGGAAATCTATGCTAGAAAACAAACACACGTTATCTGATAATTAATCTGTAGTTATCAGGTCTCAATTATGAAAGAGGCCTTCTGACTTCAAAGGCACTTCCCGGTTAAATAAAGCTTAAATAAGTTTAAGTGTTGGATAATTCATATTGAAAGGTTGAGGTACATTTTGGCAAGACAATTGAAAGGATACATATACATCACCTATATGTGTCCAACTAAGCTATGATCAGAGGTATCCTTACCTGAGAGGTGGGTTCAGATGAGCAGGTACAGTAAAGGGCGGGGGGACAGGGACATCTGTCATCTGGAATAATAACCCTAAAGCACATAGACAGCAGATGAGGCGATAAGAGCAGTAAGAGGCTTTGATGTGCAGCTTAGCCCCGTCAGGTGACGGCAAGGACAGGTGCCTCTAACGCAGGGAGGTGCCCAAAGCATCTTGGGCCGGATGGGACGGGGCAACCCCACCTCCCTCCTGCAGGATACAACCCAATTATGTTCTCAAATCCTCAGGATGCCTGGATGTGTGTCCAGTGCCAGAACGTTACATCTAATGATGGTGCTAAAAAAAAAAATTTAAACTAGGAAACTTAGTGATGCACATTTATCACAGGAGTTTTATTAGAACAGGATGCATGGGATACACCGTCCAATGAAACGCTTACTTGCAGGTTCTTTCTCGACAATGCAGCAACAATGAGAAATAATAAAAGATAAGAATACAAACGAAGTAAATGGCTCAATAGAATAGATTAAACATTTTAGCATAAGTATAATACAGGAAGGCACGATTTATTTTTATTTATATGTTTTAGGTAAAGACGATTGGGGTGGGGGGAGGGGTAAGCGTGAAGACGTTTTGGTTAGTTTTAAAGAAAAAGCTACTTCTCCTTTTGAAAATGTCCCATGTGGCATCGATGTCTGTTAGAAACACTTGTTATAGTGTCAAAATGGACTACAAAGTGTAAATAGGACCATTTTGGTCCAAGTCAGTATGAAAAAAAAATGGTACGTCATGGAATGAAGGATATCGTTCTCTGTGCGTTGTGTTTATTTTAATCCTGCCCTCATCTGGCAGCATCTATGTAATCATCAATTCAGAGCATTTAAATAAAAGATAATATTGATAGACTACCCAAAGTCAAACCAACATTCACAGGTGGCTGAAGCTAATATGCTAATAACTCTTTCTATTCTGCAAACAAGAGACACCCACATCAAACCACACCCAAAAGCAACTCACATCTGAATACAGCCATGGCTACTAGCATTTCTTAATGAACCAAATCTAAAACAAGGCTAAATCAGGAAGTGCAGTCACTCTTTAATCTCATCCCCAGACTAGTGGCTATGAACGAGATTGGGTTCATTTCATAGATCTTATATATGCACTATGTAAATTAACCAAGGAAACCATATGACCTTTTTATAAGAATAGGAATGTATACTGAAAAAAATAACACATGTACAGTGTTGGTCCCAGGCTTCATGAGCGGAAATAGAAGACCAGAGAAATGTTCTATACATACAAAAAGCTTCTCTCCAATTTTGTGCACAAATGTATTTACATCCCTGTTAGTGGGCATTTCTCCTTTGCCAAGATGATCCATCTAGCTGACAGATGTTAAATATCAAGCTGTCTGCCCGGTACAGTTGAAACCGGGATTCATCCGTGAAGAGCACACTTCTTTAGCCTCAGCTTCATTGTATACCTGGTAAACCGGTTAAGTGTTCTCATTACACCATCAGCTCTTTCTCCAGCTGGGCCTTGGGAGCCTAATGCCGCATTCAGATGCTAGGCGGAACTAGGAAACTCACTTCGACTTTCTGATTCGTTGAACGTGGTACGTGTATACCTACGACCAGTAAGCAAGTCGGGAAATATCCATGTTTCCTAGTTCCGACTAGCACTTGAACGGGGCACAATCCACCGTATTCTCCTGGCCTGTCTCCATGGTGGTCATGCTGGGAGGCCCTGACCGATCTGGGACAAGTGCTTCTCACAGCAATAGGGATATTACATAGGTGTCTCTCACACACACTAAACCCAGTACGGTCTTCGTAATAAGGCTGGATATTGGCCTCATGACACAAATCATATCCCGATACTTCACATGTATTGCGAATGGATTTTGTTAAGTCACTCTCACTCTGATATAGTAACATGGCATAAGTCATGGCAGGAAATTTGCTGTAAAAACAGCTACATGTTCTCGATGCACCATGGCAAAAACTACAGAACTGCAGCTGTCAAGAAGGGTGGCCATTAAAATGATTTCCTCGTCGGGGGGCCCCCTCCCAACAGAATTTCACTTAGAGCCCACAAAAGACTAGGGCCAGGAAGAACACTTTTTGCCTGATTAATGCATTTCCTGTCAGAATGTATTTGTTGTTGCATGTAATTTAACTGTTAAATGAACACAACCAAATATCACAATTCCAAGATTCGTAAGCCATTGAATCGATTCACTATTGCAAAAACAATTATCATAATAGCTAGTATCTAATCAAAAGCCCACCAGTTCAAATAGACAACACTCAGGCCTTCCTTTACCTTTTGATTTATTTTGGTATTCTTTTACAATATAGTACAATGTACTCATTTATACAGTAATTCACATATTAACAAGTCTGACACGATAATAATAATAACAATACAGCCTCGATATTGGGAGCGTGTCAAAGAATGGGGTGGGGGTGGTTACCAGGAAAACATGCCAACGGAGTGATGGGAAGAAGAATACGGAGCTTCAGGTCCCAGCATCAGAGAGAACCTGCATCAAAGAGCAGTGTGTGTGTGTGCGCGCTTGCGTGTGTTCGTTCCTCTAAAGTGCCTTGTGAGCCTGACTAATCAATTCTGTTTCCGAGCCTTAAGGATGAAATTTGCCCCAATGTGCCAGTCCACCCAGCCGTAGCTGTGGAAAAATGGTACAGTCCAGAGGCAACCTTAAGAGGGCTAAGACTTTTATCTGACCAAAAAATTAACTAAGATGGAGTTTTATTCCAGGTCGGGTCAGGCAAACCCACTGGTATATATATATATATACCAGTGGGTTTATTAAAAAATAAAATAAAACAGGTCGAGGGATATGTCTCTGCATTCTCTTCTCATACAGAAAAAAACGTTTCTGCTGAACATTAAAAAAATGTACAATACAAAAACTATTTCCAAAACAAAAAACAAACCCCATCAATGCACATCAGATAAAATTGACTTCAACCAATCACACACATTAGCAAAAAAGGAAGGGACAGCCTTGCCTTAAAAAGGCTCATATCTGTGGGCTAGGGGGTTCATTTAAATAGTGTTAAAATACAAAGCACTGACAAAACGCACATACTCAAGCTGCAAAGACTTAACACACTCCAACATACACCCTGACAAATTTAAAACCAGAACACAGGCACTCAGGAGTAAAACACAAACATTCACACCAGTGTGTTACCGAACTTCCTTACATTGGCTTGTATTCTCTGAGTACTGTGTATTTGGGTGTCCATCAGACTGGAGAAAGTAACTAATGGGGGTGGGGGGTCAATACATTTCAGGACTTTATTTGAAATTCCAAATCAAAGCTGAAAAGCACCATTGATTTTCAATAAGGATTTTTCAGCTCTTAGGTTGAAATTTAAATAGAATGGATCCCAATACTGGTAAGGGGCACAATCTGACCTCACCTATCTGATGAGATTGTGTCCCAAACTCTGAAATGAGCTGTCACTGGCTGACAAGAGCAAGAAGGAAAACCTGGTGCTTAGTCAAAAATGTTTAGCATCAAAGCAAATCCAACTGTAAATAAACCAATACGTCAGCCATCTACCTTAGAAATAATTTAATGGTATTTGAATAGGCAGAAATTAAATAGCATTCCTATAAAGAAGTTATACTCTGAGTATTCATGTTACACCCGAGCCAGTCCATGGGTGCCTGATTATATTACATTTCTTCAAGGGAGAAACAGCAAAAAGAAAAGGAGAAAAACCTACATGCATTCATCCACTCTCAGACAAAGGGGGGGAGGGCGACACGTACCCCTTCTCCAATCGGTGGGGAGGAGCGAAAGAGGTGGGGCTGTGTTCCCTTGACAACCATTCCGCACCCCCGTGCCCCCCCCATTCATATGGAGAAGGGGTGTGTCCGACTCCGGTAGATGTGACCTAAGACATCACAGGTGCTGCCAGTCGATGCCAACCAGGGTTTGGTTGGCTTCCTGGGCATGGCCTATCTCCTCGGTGATGCTGTGCTGGCGCCACAGCTTCTGGATCTTGCGGTAGCGCTCGTGGCACAGGTGCAATGGGTTCCCCCGCCTGGATAAACAGAGACAAACTGCTTTAAAAAAATGTTTAAAAAATACCCGCAATGACACTACAAGGCATCTTTCAGCACAGACCAATAACATGTACAGCAATGGGTCTCAAAGTTGGTTCTGGGAGATTAGTGTGCGCAGGTGTTTGTTCCGACCTTTCGAGAAGCCATTTTGAGAACCACTACTGGACTGTAAGGAGTGAATGTGCAGGGTCGTTCACCTTAGGCCCTGGTCTGTCTCTCCATAGTCATCCAGGTAAGGAGGAGCGTAGAAACAGCCCTTAGTTTTACCAGCCAGGAACAGAACCTGGCTCTCTCTCACTCTACAACAGAAGGGACAGAATTAGATTGGCACACTCACGAACGAAGGCACACACACACACCCCCACGGTCGGGTCTGTACCTGAGGAAGATGCCTACTCCGGCTCCGCAGGCAAAGGTGTGAGCAGTGCAGGCTCCCACGTCCTCTCCCTCCAGCTCTGTCTGGCAGCAGTAGCTCTGAGAACAAAGCATGGAGCCACACACCAGGCACAGGGTGGGCGCACGGGACTTATCCCCACCCGACTTAGGGCACCTGGGGGGGAGAGAGAGGAGGGCATAAACACATTTTTACTCACATTTTCTATAGCAGGGTTTCCCAAACTGGACTCCCCCCCCTCCCCCGGTGCAAGTGTTGGTTTTTGCCCTAGCACTACACAACTGATTAAAATAATCAAAGGTTGATGAGTTAGTTATCTGAATCAGCTGTGTAGTGCTAAGGCAAACACCAACACGTGCACCGGGGGGGTCCAGTTTGGGAAACACTGTTCTATAGGACAGTGAGGAGCGCAATGAGATCCAATCGCTCCGGATTGTCATTTTGTAAGCCTGTGTTGTGAAATCTTTTGAATTACCAATGGACAGTTGTTCTTTGGATACTCACGTGAAGCTGGAGGCTTGGTTTATGAGGGCACTGTAGTCATCTGGTAGGTCAATCAGACTGTTGGACTCCCGAGGAAAACTGGACAAAGGGAGGATTGGTCAGCCCTAGAGCGCTAAACAGTATCAACAACTACTTGAATTGTATAGTTCTAACACCACTCTGAACCACACAATCATTTATACCAATATCCAACCTAAGTAATCAGAGCCCCCCCCCTCATATCAGGAATGGAAAGAAGAGGCGAGTCGAGGCGCAACAAAAAATATATTTGAAAAGGCTGAACGCTCGCTCAACATTAAACTCAATGTTTTATATTTTAGTAATTTAGCACTGTTATCCAGACCGACTTACGGGTCCAATTAGGGTTAAGTGCTAAAGTGCACAATGACAGATGTTTCACCTAGTCAGTTTGGGGATTCAAACTAGCAACGTTTCGGTTACTGGTCCAACGCTCTTGACCGCTAAGCTACCTGCCACTTTTTATTTAAGCAAAGGTAAAAAGCTTGATGTTTCTGCCTTCATTAGAATACACCCCCATCATATTAGACAGAAAAATAGCAGGACTGACCTCACAAGAACACCACCTCCCTGAAGGGTCTGCTGTATACCTGGGTGAGTGCACCACCTACAGGAAAGGAGGAAAAATGCAAGACAAAAAGGTAGGGTCAAACAAACCTGAGCACTACATCAAATCAGCCATGAACCAATCAGAAGATACAAGAGGAGAAAAAGACAGGTTACTGGTGAGTGTGAGTGTGTGAGAGAGAGACTCTTACCCATGCAGTAAGGGCTCCAGTAGCTCCTGTTGACCGTGGAAGAGCTGCAGCAGGTTTGAGGGCAGACTGAGGTATCCGCACAGCACCTCCCACTGACCAGGACACAGAGCTAGGAGAGAGACACACACACACACACACACACACCGGGAGAACATTAACACCCGCATGGCTCTGATTGGTACCGCGTAGGTGTTCAAAGAGGAGTAAAAGAGAGTGAGTGTGTTTGTGCGTTGTATTGACCATGCAGCTCTGGGGGTGCAGGAACTCCGTGGAGGTGGTGGAAGAACAGCGCCGCTCCTCTCAGGTAGGGCAGGATGCCAGTCTTCACACACCGCCACAGGTGCCAACCAGAGCCCACCTCAGGTAGGGAACTGTCATCACACACACACAGCATGGTTTAAGCACAACGTGTGAATGCCGGGGAAAAGACAGCTGCTTGGTGGATTATGATAGGCGAGTGCGTATTTCAGGGGAGTTCTCCATGGCTACAGGGTCAGCGTTACCTCACCTGCCCACATGTGTTCTGAGGGTGTTGTAGAGACGGCAGGCGCCTTCCTCCTCCCCCCGCTCCGCCTCGCCGCTCTCCTGCTCCATGGTCACCTCCTCTGTTGACACACGGAATGTCATGTTTGTTTCCTTCTCTACGCCATACGACAGTGGTTGAATGGCAATGACCCTCTCTTCCAACTATCCAGAAGGTAATATCTTAACCGGTGTTTAGACACCTTTCCAACGGTCTGGTAAGCATGCACACACACTCACTCTTGCAGACCCCGCGCGCACACGCACAGTTATTGGGTTCCCTCTCTCCTTACCTGGGCCAGAAGTGAGTAGTATTTGGACCATGTGAGCCACAGTGATGAGGTGGAAGAGGTGCAGCTGGACAGCGTCCACGCTCAGCCCTGACGAGTCCTGGGAGTGGACCGACCCGTAGGACAAAACCACACTTACCTGAGAGTGGATGAGAGAGAGAGAGAGACACAGGGATTAGTGTTGACCTATAACACTTATGCACAATGTAAAAAGGTTTTACGGTAGTGTCAACAATGGGTTTGTGTCTGATCTGGCAACCCAGAGAGACGTCATGCCACTGGTCATGTATGGCTGTGCGGCTGATGGTATTATTGGTGTGTTGATGAGAATGAGGTCGGGGGTTCGGGGGGGGGGACGACTCACCAGCAGGTGCAACATGTCTACGTCCAGGATACACGGAGAGGCCTCCACCTGGGGGTCTGGAATCAAAGCTACACAAACATACACACTCCATCACTATAACGATGAAACTGTAACCCCCCCCCCTCAACCTCAACACATAAAAAGTGAACGTGGCTTCAGGCACTGAGTAGGCCATCCTAAATGGAGTGGGTCCTGCAGGTCCCTGTCCTACCTGCTAACAGTCGGATAAAGTGGCCTTGCACGGTGGGCTGACAGGCCGCAGTCCAACACGCTGAGCCGAACCTGGCCAGGGAGCTCAGGCAGTCATCCTGTACACAGAAACACACTCAACACTGGCGTCGGATCCATCTCTACACGTGGAACTGTTTCTAAGACAGGTTGGAATTAAAGGAAGAACGCATTACCTGTCTGCAAGGTAAACTTCCAAATAAAGGCTTCTTCTCATCCACCAACAGTCGCTCTGCAAAAGGAAGGAGAAGAAAAAGGGAAAAAGTCAGTTGAACGTGGCATTGAGACAAACATCTATTCTAAAAAATGGGCGTCTATGCTCTCGCGGTGTTTGAACATTGTGGACCATTGGCAGCAGTTGAAACATTCATTTACCCGTTAAATAATGAAGACATAACTCAATCCCACATGAATGCCTTTGATATGAGTTTTATCGTCACTGTAAACTGTCTGTTGCTGTGATTCGATTATTATCTTGCTCTCTCTCTGTGCGCGCTTTTGGGTTTTTCCATCCGTGTGGGGACCAGAATTCATCAAGGATAGTAAAACAAAGAAAAAGTCATACAAGTGGGGCCATTTCACTGGTCCCCACAAGGAAATCTGCTATTTTAGGCTTAGGGATTAGGTTTAGGGAAAATAGGTTTTTGAATGGGAATCAATTGTTTGGTCCCTATAAGGATAGTAAAACAAACTTGTGTGTGTGTGTGTGTGTGTGTGTGTGGGGGGGGGTTCTCACCTATGGACTGGATGGTGTAGGCACAGCTGCTCCAGCACATGATGGGGATGCGAGGGTCCTGCTCGTTGGGGTGCACCTTAAGGCCAACTTTGTAGGTCGCTGTCCCAAAAGTGGTCAGCATCTCCTTTATGGTGCTGGAGTAGGGATTCCTGAAGAGGGTAAAAGAAGAGGCACGGGCAAGTCAACGTGGTAACTCAAGACTTCAAAATGTCCTGACTTTCATGTTCCCTCAGGGGTCAGGGGTCACGTACGTGGGAATGCAGTCCACAGTGAAAACCTCAGGGGCAGGGCACTCTTCTTCCACTGTCTCTTCAACGGTACCTGCACACACACACATACATTAGTGACGTAACTTGAACACCTAGACACAGTAGTGTTTTCGATCACAATTTCCTCTCTACGCGTAAAATGGTACCTCTGCGTAACAATGACATCGGACATTTGTCGGACGACGGGAACATGTGGGTGCCTTTAACACTATGTTCTGCGTTCCAATACTCACTGACGGGCTGGAGTTTCCTGTGGGCAGAGTGCATGGCCTTTATCTGCTGACCGCTGGTCTTCAGCCACTGACCCAGGCCAGGCTGCTCACAACTGGAGAGAAGGAGACTGTCAGTGGACCTGACAAGGCATTGACCTACTCATTATGGACAGCATAGGACAGCACAGGAATTCGGGCTGGCCCTTGCTTCTTCATTTGACATGCTAAATAAACAAGGTTGTTGGTATAGCTGAATCAAAGCCTTTCCGATTGATTGATAGCCATCCATTTAAGCAGGTAAACGCATTTTCTGTTACAATATTGACCGGAATTGTGTAAAAAGAACCAACACATACATGCCTAAAGGACCTCTGGGGTTGTGGAGGTGACAACTATTTTAATATATATAGCTATAGCTCTCTCTCTCTCTCTCTCTCTACTCAGCAAAAAAAGAAATGTCCTCTCACTGTCAACTGCAATTACTTTCAGCAAACTTAACATGTGTAAATATTTGTATGAACATAACAAGATTCAACAACTGAGACATAAACTAAACAAGTTCCACAGACATGTGACTAACAGAAATGGAATAACGTGTTCCTGAACAAGGGGGGTGGGGGGTCAAAATCAAAAGTAACAGTATCTGGTGTGGCCACCAGCTGCATTAAGTACTGCAGTGCATCTCTTCATGGACTGCACCAGATTTACCAGTTCTTTCTGTGAGATGTTACCCCACTCTTCCACCAAGGCACCTGCAAGTTCCCGAACATTTCTGGGGGGGGAATGGCCCTAGCCCTCACCCTCCGATCCAACAGGTTCAAGACGTGCTCAATGGGATTGAGATCCGGGCTCTTTGCTGGCCATGTCAGAACACTGACATTACGGTCTTGCAGGAAATCACGCACAGAACGACCAGTATGGCTGGTGGCATTGTCATGCTGGAGGGTCATGTCAGGATGAGCCTGCAGGAAGGGTAAGAAGATGAGGGACGAGGATGTCTTCCCTGTAACCACAGCGTTGAGATTGCCTGCAATGACAACAAGCTCAATGCTGTGACGGACTCTCCAACTCCAAAATCAATCCCGCTCCAGAGTACAGGCCTCGGTGTAAAGCTCATTCCTTCGACGATAAATGCGAATTCGACCATCACCCCTGGTGAGACAAAACCGCGACTCGTCAGTGAAGAGAACTTTTTGCCAGTCCTGTCTGGTCCAGCGACGGTGGGTTTGTGCCCATAAGCGACGTTGTTGCCGGTGATGTCTGGTGAGGACCTGCCTTACAACAGGCCTACAAGCCCTCCAGTCCAGCCTCTCTAAGCCTATTGCGGACAGTCTGAGCACTGATGGAGGGATTGTGCGTTCCTGGTGTAACTCGGGCAGTTGTTGTTGCCATCCTGTACCTGTCCCGCAGGTGTGATGTTCAGATGTACCGATCCTGTGCAGGTGTTGTTACACGTGGTCTGCCACAGCGAGGACGATCAGCTGTCCATCCTGTCTCCCTGTCTTAGGCGTCTCACAGTACAGACATTGCAATTTATTGCCCTGGCCAAATCTGCAGTCCTCATGCCTCCATGTAGCATGCCTAAGGCATGTTCATGCAGATGAGTAGGGACCCTGGGCATCTTTCTTTTGGTGCTTTTCAGAGTCAGTAGAAAGGCCTCTTTAGTGTCCTACGTTTTCATAACTGTAACCTTAATTGCCTACCATCTGTAATCTGTTAGTGTCTTAACGACCGTTCCACAGGTGCATGTTCATTAATTGTTTATGGTTCATTGAACAAGCATGGAAAACCGTGCTTGGAATCAAACCAGGGTCTGTAGTGATGCCTCTAGCACTAAGATGCAGTGCCTTAGACCGCTGCGCCACTCGGGAGCCCAACAACTGAGCGAGCCTTAGTGCAGAGGGAGCCTTGACCTCGGGTGAGGGTGGTACCAGTGACATCACAGGGGATTACGCTTGTTTAACTGGGGGGGGGGGAATGAGAAGCGAGTGACCAGAGGGGGTTCATCTCGTGACAACCAATAAACAAACAGTCTGGGGTTGCAGTGGCCATGTACCCACTACCAGTCAAATGTTTGTTTTTTTTGACCGAAGGTGCATCTCAATAGTCTGAAGTGTCTTCCTCTCGTCGTCTCCTTCATCGGTGCTAATCTAAAAAAGGTATTGGACGGGGAGAGACAATTCCCATTGAGAATTTACTATAGACCTTCTGCCTTCACCCATCCCCTTTCAGATCAGCACAGAGCGAGGAAAGGGGAGGAAACAACATGACTTGAGAGACGCACCTCAAAGTAACGTGTGTTTGTGAGAGAGAGACAGACTGGGTACCTGCTGGAGCCCATAGTTCGGGGGAGCAGGGGGATGACGGTGTTACTGAGGCACTCGCAGAGCGGACACAGGAACTCCCCGTTCCCCACATCGTAGCTGGTGTGGACACGCAGTCGCTGCTGACGCCGCTGCTCCTTGGCCTGCACCGCCTCAAAGTACCTGCACACACACACGGAAACTACTGGCCAAAGTTTTTCCCAGAGAAATTGTATCATTTATGCTTACGCACTTTGCTTTTCAAGAGAGTGGTGTGTGTGTGTGTGTAGCCTGTTCGCAAATCATAAGTCATCAAAGCGGCAATAGGCTACAGTTATAGAGCCTCCATGTGGGGCGAAAGTTACATCTCTAGCCAATGGAAAAGGGAATGAAAATGACAGAATTAAAAGTTAAAGGAGAAGGATAGGCTACAAAGACCAAGAGTCAACAGGAAGGCTGCTACTAGCGTGTCACCTCTCTCTACCTCCTCTCTCTCGCACGCGCGTTATCAGCTCTGGTTAATAAACTAGCTTCATTTGACATTTCCGCTGCTTTTCTCACTCATGTCGGGTCTGAATCCAGACCCAGGAATGGGTCTAGTTATCCTCGGGTCCATTTGAAACAGGTCCAAATGTTTTACATATGCATATCGGGTCCGGATGGCAAAGCCCATGTCCATTTTGGACCCGTGAAGGCCTCTACGACCAGTGTGTTGTAGAACCCGGAGCCTGGCTCACCTCTGCCAACAGTGAGAGTGCATGATGTGGCCACAGCTGCCTGTGTGCGTGCCGAACGACAGGTCAGGGTGCATGAAGAGAGGGTCGTAGCGCTCTGGAAAACATACCAAAAAGTCAAGCAATGCTAGTATATCATTCACAGACAAAAACGCAGAAATAGACAAGACCATGGAAGGGATGTAGGTTGAAGACGCCCGTTGACACTGATCTTAAAATCGTTAAAGTCACAATTTGGAGGAAGGAAAGCTGATCCTAGATCTGTACCTAAGGGCAACTTCAACCCATCTGTGACCTAAAGCCCTCCATTCTCTCTTCCACTCACTGGGGTCGTGCGGTGGTCTCGTGCGGTTCTTGGACATGACGGTGGAGCGCTGGACGAAGGCAGCCAGCACCATGGCCTTGCCGTCAGCCCGGATCTCCTGCTCCTCCTGGCACAGGATACACGTAACAACCTGCCTCTTCTCCCTGGGACGTGACCGCCTGGGGCCCACACACGCCAGGGCTGCGTCTGACGACGCGGGGCTGCAGGAGCGGTGAGAGACAATCTTTATACGCCTACGGTGGGGATTTGGGTGGTGAAATTAGTGTTTGTGGTGGGGGATAGAGTTTAAAAACTGTGTGTGTCACTACCTGTGCTCCAGTGAGGTAGAGGTGGAAGCATCCAGCTCCTCTAGACTCTGCTGGAACAGCTCCTTGTTCTCGTTGATAAAGTGCCTCTGCATCTCCGACATCTGGGCCATGACCTTCTCCCTTCGCAGGCGGGCAATCTCCGCCTTCCTCTTCCTCTCCGCCTTGTCCTTGTCGCACGCTGTCTGAAAGAGGGGAGACGCAGATGTGTCCGTACACTTTTCGATTCAAATTCACGGAGTAACCATAAAAAAAATTGCCTCCTCATAGGATGTGCTCGACCCACCTCTTCCTGACCGCGGCTCCCGCTGGCGGTCACGGTGGAAGTGGAAGCGCTACGCTCCCGCATCGTCTTGATGCCGGCCACCGTCTGCACAGGGACACAATAACGTTACCTCCGCAAACAGGGGGGGGGGGAGGTACAAAATATATTCTAATAATAAATCTTTGTATTCTGATATTGGAAGTCATCGTAGATATGGATTAGTCATGAGGACCACTGGTTGCATGCTGTCCTATGCTGCCTCCTGGTGGCCATGGCATGTACAATATTGTACCAACTCGAATAGATGTCACCCTTGGATGAGATGTCTGCCGTGAGCAGAGTGACCACATATCCCCAATTGCGCGGGACAGTCCCGAATTTTGACCCTTTGTGACAAACAAACAATCATGTCTCGGATTTTATCAATACATTAAAAAATACATTTTTAAAAAGTACTGTATTTCAGTGAGACTCCCTATTCATTTGATGAGAATAGACATTCCAACCAGTCTCTTTCGCAGTCACAATGCACTTATGACAAGATATTCGATGAGGACGTGGTACTGGCGATGTTAAACACTTCTCCAATCGTTATTGAGATCTGATATTTAGGGCAGCGCAATAGGCCAATGTCACATTGTCAGATCCTTTCGGGCTAAATTCCAGCTAAACTTGGAGAACAGTTAACTACTTACAAAAAGTGTGCGTCTAACGAAGAGCTGCAAAAATAAGGAAATATCCGTATTAGACTGAAAGGTAATTTCGTCAAACGTGTAAGGCCCTCCATCCTCATTAGTTGCTACTCATTAGGCTACTAATATTTTTAATATTTTCTTTTAATTCTCCCTTCCTAAAGGTTTACATTCACGGAGACCAACCATAAATGTTTCCTTGGCCAAACAAGCGGTCTCATTTATGCATCACCAAATTTTGCACAAGGCAAAAGAGAAGGGTGCTTGTATTAGCTCGCTCAGTCCAGCGGGAAGGAGATTGTGATGGGGGAATTATTAATGTTTTGGCTACACTGTCCCGCAAGCATTTTGCTACACTCGCATTAACATCTGCTATCCATGTGTATGTGACAAATACAATTTGATTTGATGAAAAATCATCCTGTTTTCCCGCATTTGGGTATTTAAAATGTGGTCACCCCAACCGTGAGATTTGTATTGGTAGTGGAGGTTGTAATAACGGTGACCTACCTTGAGGAGCCAACGGATCATGTCCTCGTGGACCTCCAGATGAGGGGCATTCTGTAGGTTCTCCAGGAGGGCCAGGACACTGGCTGTGTTACTGGGGGCTTCCCCTGGACCTAGAACACAAACACAGCAGTATATACACTAGTTAAAAAATAGTGGAAATATTACAAAATGTTGTCATTTAAGGAGAGAAAGTTAGCAAAACAGGTTCTGGACTTCAGGCTAACAATCCATGTCATGTTCAGGATGACAAGGAGTGGAATGATAACCCAGGCTGTGAGTGAGTGAGTGAGTGAGTGAGTGAGTGAGTGAGTGAGTGAGTGAGTGAGTGAGTGAGAGAGAGACTTACGGGACATTTTGAGGGTGAAGTTGAAGTAGACGTCGTTGTCCTCACTACTGTTTTCTAACTGCTGCTGTTCCTCCAGTAAAGCCATGCCTATTAGGTGGAGCACCTGGAGACGGACAGACACGGTTATGTACAGCGATACCTCGACTGGTCCCGCGAATAAACATAGGACACTAACACACGCAGAGCGTGGTCCTGGTCTCGCTCACCCTCTGCAGCATGGACTCAGACCAGTGTCCTGCGCTGGGCTCCACGGCCCACTGGAGCACAGCTCCCAGCATGCCCAGCAGTACGTCACACTGCAGAATGTTCACCAGGCTGGCAAACAGCGGGCAGAACGGGGGAAGCACCGGAGGAGGGAGGGCTACAACACAGACTTAAACTGAGTGAACAAAACATTAAGCACACCTTCCTAATAGTTTCACCCAATCATTTTGCCTTTGGAACAGCCTCAAATTGTCAGGTCATGGACTCTACAAGGTGTCAAAAGCGTTCCACAGGGATGCTGGCCCATGTTGACTGCGATGCTTCCCACAGGTGTGTCAAGTTGGCTGGATGTCCTTTTGGTGATGGATCATTCTTGACACACACGGGAAAGTGTTGCGCATGAAAAACAGCGTTGCAGTTCTTGGCACAAACAGGTGCACCTGGCACCTACTACCATACCCAGTTCAAAGACACTTCAATATTTTGTCTTGCCCGTTCGCCCTCTGAACGGCCCGCGTACACAACCCATTTCTCAAGGCTTAAAAATCCTTCTTTAACCTGTCTCCTCCCTGTCATCTACACTGACTGAAGTGGATTTAACAGGTGACATCAATAAGGGATCAAAGGTTTCATGGTCAGTCTCATGGAAAGAGCAGGTGTTCCTAATGTTTTGTACGCTCAGTGTATATAGTCAGAGCAAAGCAGCACTCGATAGACAGCTGAAATACCACAACCAATCACCACAATGTCTGCAACAATCGCTTATAATCAATTACAGTTAATACTAACTTCCAAGATGTTCTTGTGTACCATGACCAATCACCACAGAGATGAAGCAAGTGTTTCTCGTTGAGACGCTCTACCTGTGTCCTCTCCGTTCTGTCTCTTCAGCTTTCTCTGGGCTTCCTCTGCCTTGGACTGGTCAGCCCGGGAGTAGTGGTGGAAGTAGAGGTTGAACTGCTTGGCACACTCTGGCCTGAGCTCATACAGCCCTCTGCCTGTCACACCAGGCTTCCTGTGGGCACAGAGGGCATGTGTGATCAACATGTCACACAGCTGGACACAACGGGGCGCGTCATACGTATCCAATTGTCAGATCTTCATTTAGCCAAGTAAACAGGAACAAACTATTTTACGTTAACAACCTGGGTGGTCAGGAAGTGGTCAGTTGAGACTTAATGTAACATCAAACAACTGAAGAAAGCTACTTACTTAAACGAAGCAACACAGTCGATCACTCTCTCCATACCAGTCTCCTTGTTCTCCTAAAGGATAAAGTGTCAGACACATACAGGTTGGCTTTAGTACAGCCTCTTTAGTACAGCCTCCTTCCTAGCGGTCATTTGGCCAAGCTTAATCTCATGTGGACTACGTAAATATATCTGACCAAATCACTAAACATTTTAGTTCTGGGTTAACCGTCCGACATTACTAGCTACGACTTGCACCTGTTCTGCACCGCCTAGATTCGCCACTAGGTGTCAGGCTAGTCAAATAGATACACTATTAATCCACTTGCAGAGAAAACGTCACACCCAAAAGTGCAGATGGCGTGTAGATCATGGGAAATAGGAGCCATCTAAGCAGATGCCACGACAGCTTACGTAACTAGTTAAATATTGTTGGCTATAACTCGTTGTTGAGATATTCCAAGTGGAAACTGCAGCCGGGAAGTCAGCCTGATCTAGATGTGGTGAGACAGGGAGGAAGGGAGAGGCAGAGAGAGAGCACGAGTGAAAAGCCTTACGTTTTCAGGCAGGGCTTTGACCAGCTCGCTGTGGGCCATGGGTCTAATACAAAGCTGGTGAAGGATCTCCCGCTTGATCTCGTCACAGCCTTCCACCTGGCCGATACCAGCTTCAAAACGCTCACCTGAATACACACATACCCGTCAGGTACTGTAGCCAAACCCCAACCATTTACCAGCTAAACCCCAACCATTTACCCACTTTCAAAAAAAATAAAAAATAAATGTCAATAACATAAGGAAACAAGTCAAACAGAGGCTCAGAATACAATGTACGCTGAAACAAAACCAGTCCTAGTGAGCAGTAGCGTAGAGTGGCACTCACCCACAACCATCATGATGAGGTGCAGCATCTCCTCCGTTAGGGTGTTGTTCTGCTGGACCACGTCCTGACAGAGGCACAGGGAGTCAGGTAAGTCCGAGATGAGCAAGAGCATAAAAGCCTAATCTAAGTTGTCATTGTCAGCGAGAGAGCAGACCTTGTTGGCGTTCTCCCGGTTGTATCTCTTCCTGCAGTCGGCGGAGCTGAAGATGTGGTAGAGCTCGAAGCGGCTCAGGACTATCATCAGGAAGTGGTTGGGATCCATCATGGAAGCGCCGGCCTGTAGAGAACGATAACGGCGACAGACGCGCGCACGCTCTCGTTAAAGCCCGAAGCGCCTCTGTTTAACGTTAGCGTCATTAAGTTGTCAGCTGAAACAAAAGAAAAACTGACCTGCAGCATAATGAGGTCCTTGTCAAACATCTCCACTCTGCACTTGACATTGTGGTAGTAGTAGATCTGCAACCAGAGTACACTATGAACTACCTTCATTATAAATGCCACAAGAACAACAACACACACGTGTTAGTGCTCTGATACACAGCGCAGAGGGAAAAGAAAGAAAAAAGGTATTATAGTGATGGAAGGGGACATTTTTACCTGATTGACCAATGAGAAGCCGTTTCTCCTCCACATCCCGGCGTGCACTTGGGCACAGAGGACCAGGCAGCGAAGGGGGTGTTCTATTAGCATGGGGGGGCTTAACTCACTCTGTAGACAAATGAGATGCATTTATTAGAAAAGACACACGTTTTGCCAAGGCAAGCTGCTACAGAAATACACAGACAACTCCTGCATGCTTACCAGTAGGGCTGTGGCAGTGATGAAAATGTGTCAGTGGGTGATTGTCAAGCAAATAACTGCCGGTCTCACGGTAATTGACAAACACATTTAGCATCTCCTGGCTTCCACGCATAGCCTACAAGCCACTGACGCAGACCTTTTTAAAACGTAGATGTTCCAAAGTCTAATAAATCCATGTAATATAGCCTACACCGTCACAATAAATCCATTATTTATTTTAGACAGGTCTAAGGAAGCATGATATGAAGAAAATGTAGTCTATTTCAGAAGAACAGAATCACATACTCCAAGTTGCCCTTATGTTAGACCCTGATCCGGCTATGCCATATGGCTGTGGGCTACACTAGTTCATTTAACAGACAAGATTTGCATAGAATTCAGTAGCATTATTTTATAGTAGGAAGAATACAATTGAACATAGCTGAATAAAATAGAAAGGATATTCTCTCCAAGTGATTTCCGAGGGAGTGCGCGCATGTGGCCATTCTGTGTTGAGCGGTTAACAAAGAAACAGGTCCTCCTATACGCTTCATTTAGAGGTATTTATGTAACTTTAGGTTGTTCTACAAACGTTGTGCTATATGTTTTGATTTTAATACATTCTAAAACTGCATGACGAGACTAATGATGATGATTTTGGGGCGATTGCATGAAAAGACACGAGCTCTGCTTCGTTTTTTTGTTGTGCAGGCAGCACACGTTTAATCAGTCCCTCATTCACATTTTCACATGCACTTGATAATTCCTCAAATTTCCCGGCGGCATCCCCTTTGTGGCAATAATGATCCCTAAAACAAAATCCATGCTTTTTGCGGCCATTGTGCCCTTGGGCTGAATATAATCATTAGAATTCCCTTCTGCCCACTGTGCGCTCCGAAGCGCCTCGCACTCACATGGCTCTCTCAGATACTGCATCTCAATTCTTATCAGCCAATGCCTGTCATCGGGTCCTGCAGACATCACAGGTCCTTCTCACAGGCTACAAGTGAAGACAGACACGTCAGGGACGCACCTGCGCGTGTCCTTATCAAATTCCGAGGCGCTTATATTGAAGATGTTGGAAAAAACTGTACACATTTACTGTCAGCCAACAAGATGAGCAGGCCTAACAAACAGCAAAAGCACAAACCCATGACATTCTACTGTACCCCATAGTACAAAAGTTGACCTATTCTATTGGTCAACTTGTCCTTCTGTGCGAGAAATAAATACTTCAAAACATAGTCTGTGACAGTTGTGGGATGCGACAGATTAATACAAACACTAACATAAAAAATACAACTTTTAAAAGCAATGAGGCTGATGCAACAGATCAGAACGTTTAGGTTCAAATGTTGATAAACTATTTCTTCCCATTATAAGCGCAGCAATGTGCACACGGCAAATGGCCATAATATTCCAACATGCAAACAATTAGCGTGGGGGAACACCATTCTCAAAAGTGACCGCAAATGCAATTATGCATGTAATGCTTTATTAAAAAAAGGTACACTTTTACAGTAATAGTTCTCTTCCCCAAACTTGAAACTCACACGCCACCTATGTATGCCAGTTAGACTCTACACCGGTTGATTAATGTGCTTCATTTTAAGAAGTTAATTGGCAACTTTAGTTTAGAAAATATAGGCCTATGGGCTAAGCTACATGACGTGTGCGCCTATGATTAGAAAAAGTCGCAAAAAAGGCATGAAAAAGTGATATGGTAATATTGTCACCAATCAGACTATTCTTGATTTAAATCTTGTCTATACATACACTAAATAATAGTACATATTAATAATATATCATTTAGTATATGCGTGAAATTCATTTTGATTTGCACCATTATCATGCATTTTCACGCCAGCCAGGTAGGCTATACTCCTGTTGTAATGAGAAGCAATGTGCTTAATATTAAGAACGTTGAGAAATAAATATAGTAGGCCTAGCCCATAGAAAGCTGATGGGATCCTCTTTTTAACCTCTTGAACCTCTGGGGGCAGTATTTCATTTTTGGATGAAAAACGTTCCCGTTTTAAGCAAGATATTTTGTCACGAAAAGATGCTCGACTATGCATATAATTGACAGCTTTGGAAAGAAAACACTGACGTTTCCAAAACTGCAAAGATATTGTCTGTGAGTGCCACAGAACTAATGCTACAGGTGAAACCAAGATGAAATTTCATAAAGGAATTGAGCCATATTTTTGAGGCGCTGTGTTCCAATGTCTCCTTATATGGCTGTGAATGCGCAAGGAATGAGCCTTCACTTTCTGTCGTTTCCCCAAGGTGTTTGCAGCATTGTGACGTATTTGTAGGCATATCATTGGAAAATTGACCATAAGAGACTACATTTACCAGGTGTCCGCTCGGTGTCCTCCGTCGAAACTATTGCGTAATCTCCAGGTGCGTGTATTTTTCCATTTTGAACAGAGGAGAAACCAAACTGCCACGAGTGACTTATCATCGAATAGATATGTGAAAAACACCTTGAGGATTGATTCTAAACAACGTTTGCCATGTTGCTGTCGATGTTATGGAGTTAATTTGGAAAAAAGTTTGCGTTGTAATGACTGAATTTTCTGGGTTTTTTCTTAGCCAAACGTGATGAACAAAACAGAGCGATTTCTCCTACACAAATAATATTTTTGGAAAAACTGAACATTTGCTATCTAACTGAGAGTCTCCTCATTGAAAACATCCGAAGTTCTTCAAAGGTAAATGATTTTATTTGAATGCTTTTCTTGTTTTTGTGAAAATGTTGCCTGCTTAATGCTAGGCTTAATGCTATGCTAGCTATCAATACTCTTACACAAATGCTTGTGTAGCTATGGTTGAAAAGCATTTTTTGAAAATCTGAGATGACAGTGTTGTTAACAAAAGGCTAAGCTTGTGAGCCAATATTTATTTCATTTCATTTGCGATTTTCATGAATAGTTAACGTTGCGTTATGGTAATGAGCTTGAGGCTATAATTACACTCCCGGATACGGCATTGCTCGTCGCATCAGGTTAAATGGAGGACATCACTGTTTCCTCACGCAACTGCATAGCCTATAGAAATGTTGTGCAACATGAGCTCATGGGTTCTCATGAACATCTGTTTGATTCAGATGTTCAATGACATTTGCATTAATGTCAGGGTGATTCGAGGGACAATAGAGTGCAAAGCACCAGACAAGTAGGACATTTGGTAGGCTACTAATGACCATCAGCAGCATCAGAGCTTGGAGAAGCCTAATTACCGTGACTAATAAGTCACGTGGAATTTGACTGCGGTCATGACCTCGTGACCGCCGGTAATACGGTCACCGTGACAGCCCTACTTACCAGCGGAAGCTGTTCGGGGAATCTGTAGGCCACCTCCATCTTACTGAGGAGAACGTGGAGACCTAAACAGAAAAAAGCAGTGACCATATTAACAAAAGGGTAGAATCTCCGTCAATATCATAGCCAAAGCATCAGCGGTCTGTCATTCAGCTGTGTGCTAGTGTCCGACCTGCAAGTAAGCGGGACACAGGCAGGTGGATGCTGACTTTCTCCTGAGACACACAGTAGCGGATGGTGTCCACAGAATGTCCACACATGCTCAGTGTGATGGGCTGCTCCCCATCGGCGAAGCCACTGTGGCAGTGTGTAAGGGCTGTCAGGCACTTCTTATAGGCTTCAATCAGCACACGCTCCTGGACACACACAGGAAGAAAATGTAAAAAAAACAGTAGGAACCACAGGTGAGAAAAGGCAGGTGCATGTTTGTGAGTGACCAACAAAGAGTTTGTGAGAGAAAAGTGTGTGAGTGTTCATGTATATGTCAAGTCACTCACATCTGTAGCGCACCACTCCTGTATCATGGAGATGATGTGTGTGAGCTTCATCTGCAGGGTGAAGGCTGCCTCCCACTCAGGCTCCATCTCAATGTGCTGGCCCACCTGCCTCACAACCGGGTCCATTCCCTGATGAGGGAGAGACAGAAAGCACAGACGCTGCTAAACACCACCCCCAAAATGAACCAGACATGGGGAGGAACATAGGAGTAGAGGTCGACCGAATATGGATTTTTCAACGCCGATACCGATTATTGGAGGACCAAAAAAGCAGATACCGATTAAATCGGCACGATTAAAAAAACAAAATAAAAAATGTATTTGTAATGACAATTACAACAATACTGAATTAACACTTATTTTAACTTAATATAATACATTAATAAAATCAATTTAGCCTCAAGTAGATAATGAAACATGTTCAATTTGGTTTAAATAATGCAAAAACAAAGTGTTGGAGAAGAACGTAAAAATGCTATATGTGCTATGTAAGAAAGCTAACGTTTCAGTTCCTTGCTGAGAACATGAGAACATATGAAAGCTGGTGGTTCCTTTTAACATGAGTCTTCAATATTCCCAGGTAAGAAGTTTTAAGTTGTAGTTATTATAGGACTATTTCTCTCTATACCATTTGTATTTCATTAACCTTTGACTATTGGATGTTCTTATAGGCACTTTAGTATTGCCAGTGTAACAGTATAGCTTCAGTCCCTCTCCTCGCTCCTCCCTGGGCTCAAACCAGCAACACCACGACAACAGTCACCATCGAAGCAGCGTTACCCATGCAGAGCAAGGGAAACAACCACCCCAAGGCTCAGAGCGAGTGACGTTTGAAACGCTATTAGCGCACGCTAACTAGCCAGCCATTTCACTTCGGTCACACCAGCCTCATCTCGGGAGTTTGAGGTTTGAAGTCATAAACAGCGCAATGCTTGACACACAACGAAGAGCTGCTGGCAAAACGCACGAAAGTGCTGTTTGAATGAATGTTTACGCGCCTGCTTCTGCCTACCCCGCTCAGTCAGATACTTGTATGCTCAGTCAGATTATATGCAACGCAGGACACGCTAGATAATATCTAGTAATATCATCAACCATGTGTAGTTAACCAGTGATGATTGATTGGTTTTTATAAGATAAGTTTAATGCTAGCAACTTAACTTGGCTTACTGCATCTCCTTGTGGAGTGCAACGAGAGGCAGGTCGTTATTGCGTTGGACTAGTTATATGTAAGGTTGCAAGATTGGATCCCCTGAGCTGACAAGGTGAAAATCTGTCTTTCTGCCCCTGAACGAGGCAGTTAACCCACCGTTCCTAGGCCGTCATTGAAAATAAGAATGTTTTCTTAACTGACTTGTCTAGTTAAATAAAGATTAAATAAAAAAGGTGTAAAAAAAATGTATTTAATAAATAAAAATCGGCAAATCGGCGCCCCAAAACACTGATTTCCGATTGTTATGAAAACATGAAAATCGGCCTAATTAATCGGCCATTCCGATTAATCGGTCGACCTCTACATAGGAGTTAGAAATGCATTCCTCTGACCTAAATGCCTCGTTCTTATCTGATGTGAAAGAACTGGACATGTGGAAGCAAGTTCTACCATCATATTTCTTTCACCAAATCTTATTTTGTAGGGCAGTGTAGGTGAATGAGGGGAGACCGAGAGGAAGCACCTTTAGACTACAGAGATACACATAGACACATCGTCACTCTGTTCCATAGACCCGTGTAGTCTCAATCAAGCTCAGAGGGGTTACGGACGCGCAGTCCCCCACCACTAACAGTGACTAGTTCTAACCTGCATGCACTTGAGCAGCTCCAGGAAGGTGTCCAGGCCCTCCAGGAACTTCTCCCTGAGTTGGTCACTCCACTCTGTGGGCCGACTGATGAGGACATACCTGCGCGCACACACAAACAACATTGTTTACAACACACACTGGCTTTGGACAACACTTAACTAATCTACACACACAGCCCTGTGTTAGCACAGTCATCTTACTTGAGGTCTCCGATGAGGCTCTGGACGCGGCGGAACTTGAAAGCCTGCTGGGCGGTGTAGCGCTCAAACTGGAAGCGGCCCTGCAAGTCGCGGTGGCGCAGGTGGTCCACAAAGGTCCTGATTATGGTGGTCATCAGGTTCTCCTCGGTGATCAGCATCCGCGCCTGGGCCAGGGGGGAGAGGATGAGGGTTAGAGGCCTCAAGTAGAAGAACATGCCGGAGTCAAAAATCGCCCCTAAACACAATCCAGGCAAATCTATGTAAAAATATGACAATATACTACAGACTTAAAAAGGGATATTTCGATATTCTGGCATTTCGGCCCAATTTACCCAGTCGTGGATACCGTTTTTATGTCTCCGTGTGCAGTAAGTTACCGGTTATGCTACCACACCTGTAGACTTCCAGTCATTGCGCTAACAATAGTTAGCATTGGCTTGTAAAACTACCACTAACATCCTTCATACTGTACCGCATGCAGAGGTTTATACAGTGGGGCAAAAAAGTATTTAGTTAGCCACCAATTGTGCAAGTTCTCCCACTTAAAAAGATGAGACAGGCCTGTAATTTTCATCATAGGTAGTACACTTCAACTATGACAGACAAAATGAGGAAAAAAAATCCAGAAAATCACATTGTAGGATTTTTAATGAATTTATTTGCAAATTATGGTGGAAAATAAGTATTTGGTCACCTACAAACAAGCAAGATTTCTGGCTCTCACAGACCTGTAACTTCTTCTTTAAGAGGCTCCTCTGTCCTCCACTCGTTATCTTGTTAAAAGACACCTGTCCACAATCTCAAACAGTCACACTCCAAACTCCACTATGGCCAAGACCAAAGAGCTGTCAAAGGACACCAGAAACAAAATTGTAGACCTGCACCAGGCTGGGAAGACTGAATCTGCAATAGGTAAGCAGCTTGGTTTGAAGAAATCAACTGTGGGAGGAATTATTAGGAAATGGAAGACATACAAGGCCACTGATAATCGACGGAGATCTGGGACTCCACGCAAGATCTCACCCCATGGGGTCAAAATGATCACAAGAACGGTGAGCAAAAATCCCAGAACCACACGGGGGGACCTAGTGAATGACCTGCAGATAGCTGGGACCAAAGTAACAAAGCCTACCATCAGTAACACACTACGCCGCCAGGAACTCAAATCCTGCAGTGCCAGACGCGTCCCCCTGCTTAAGCCAGTACATGTCCAGGCCCATCTGAAGTTTGCTAGAGAGCATTTGGATGATCCAGAAGAAGATTGGGAGAATGTCATATGGTCAGATGAAACCAAAATAGAACTTTTTGGTAAAAAAACTCAACTCGTTGTGTTTGGAGGACAAAGAATGCTGAGTTGCATCCAAAGAACACCATACCTACTGTGAAGCATGGGGGTGGAAACATCATGCTTTGGGGCTGTTTTTCTGCAAAGGGACCAGGACAACTGATCCGTGTAAAGGAAAGAATGAATGGGGCCATGTATCGTGAGATTTTGAGTGACAACCTCCTTCCATCAGCAAGGGCATTGAAGATGAAACGTGGCTGGGTCTTTCAGCATGACAATGATCCCAAACACACCGACCGGGGCAAAGAAAGAGTGGCTTCGTAAGAAGCATTTGAAGGTCCTGGAGTGGCCTCCAGATCTCAACCCCATAGAAAATCTTTGGAGGGAGTTGAAAGTCCGTGTTGCCCAGCAACAGCCCCAAAACATCACTGCTCTAGAGGAGATCTGCATAGAGGAATGGGCCAAAATACCAGCAACAGTGTGTGAAAACCTTGTGAAGACTTACAGAACACGTTTGGGTATATAACAAAGTATTGAGATAAACTTTTGTTATTGACCAAATACTTATTTTCCACCATAATTTGCAAATAAATTCATTAAAAATCCTACAATGTGATTTTCTGGGGAAAAAAATCTCATTTTGTCTGTCATTGTTGAAGTGTACCTATGATAAATTACAGGCCTCTCTCATCTTTAAGTGGGAGAACTTGCACAATTGGTGGCTGACTAAATACTTTTTTGCCCCACTGTATATATTTAAAAAATATTTTTAAAAACGGTATTCACGAGTTAATCCAACTCTGGGTAAGTACTCGCAGTATCCCTTTAAAATTACACTACAGCATTAGCATAGAACTGGAATAGCATACTTTGCTAGGGTGATCACAAATCTTTAACAGTTTCATTCCTATAATAGTTATTGTGATAAACACAAGAAATGGGATCCTAGATGTATAATGTTGTTTTACTTAAGAAACATCTAAAACATCAGTGTGGCATGCAACACCCTTTTCAAGGAATCAACGACGAGAACTGAGATATTCTGAACATAATGAAGATGACACACTCGTGGTTAAGACGGCCATCCTTTCACTCTATGGACGTGACATCAATTAACAGTCTAAAAATCCTTGTGGTTCTCAGCATGCGTCCCATCTCGGGTGGTACTCACGTCACCCCGACCCGTGCAGCCTGTACTCACCAGGGAGGGCACTGTGAACATTTGCACCGAGAGGTCAGTGACCGAGAACTCCCTGTCGTGGTCATCTTTCACATAGTCGCTCTGCAAGCGCTCATAATTCTAACAGCAGTGGAATGGGGGAAGACAAGAGAAGAGGTGTGTGTTGAGATGTGTGCGGTCAGGCATGGAGTTTTGGGTTACTCACCATGGTGGGGACGGTGAAGAGCTGAACTGACAGAGAGGTCACTGACACTACACGCTCGTGGTCATCCTCCATAAAATCTGTCTGGAGGCGCCGGTAATTCTAAATGACAAGGGGGACATTCACCTCCTGGTCAAAGGCCGTGGGCCCCCCTTCCCCACTCCCCCAATACCTTTCTAAGCTCTGGTGAGCAGTTACCCCTAGACACAGATCTAGGATCAGCTTACTTGCCAAATCGTAAGCTTAACCCTTTTGGAGAGGGAAAGCAAAACTGACCTCAGATGAGTGTCTACGGTCAACTTCATCCTACTCCCCCTACTAAGCATCTAAAGCGCTCTGATCCTTGACCACCCAGGTCTCAGAGAGCATAGATACAGAATCACAAAATAGTATCAGAGACAAATTGAGTCTAATCAAAAAGTTTGGATTCAATATTCCTCCACGCAAGACTTTGGGCAGTCAATCTTACCCAATATCCGGTCTAAGTCTTAGCTCATGTGATCTAGTGAGTGCATATCTATGCTCTCAGGTTCAGCTTGTGTGATCGAGTGAGTGCATATCTATGCTCTCAGGTTCAGCTCAAGACACCTGTAGAGCTTTGGGTTTGGGTGTGTGAGAGCAGAGCGGACAGCCTAGGATTTTGGGTTGATGGGTCCGACAGGGACTGGGCATGTGTGGGGCTGTGTTACATGTCAAGCAGGCGGAGAGAAAAGCCTGCTGTAAAGCCGGCTGTCTTTCCATCCTCTCAGCTATGCCACCCAGGAGGACAGAGTAAAAGGATGTGATGGGCGCAGTTAACGCCTCATCCAGGCCTCGTGCCAAATACCCTCAATCTGCTGTTATGATAAGACTATACCCACTTTGGTGTATGCTTACATGACCAAATGGGTAGGGTGTCAGTCTCTGTCAGAGAGCTCATGGGATGATCTTTATGAAAACACTCATATTCATACAATACAATACATTTGTTTGACATATCAATCTTCAATTCAAGACAGTATCAAATTCTCTTTCAGAGCTATTCGCTAACAGTATGTTTTAGGGTAACTATTAAACCGGTTAGCTGGCGAAAATACATTTGACCGGTGACCGGTCATGCTTGTCGGTCTATCGGTTCAGTTGCATAATTCTGTGGAATTAAAATCACGCTCGCTCAGCAATGCCGAGCCTAGTTTGAGGAGCGGAATAGACTACCACCTGTAAAAGGTGGTGACTTCCCAAATAGCGGTGCTAGGCGGCCATAGTGGCTTATTATATTAAGGATCCAAAGAAGAAGCTTACTTTTGCGAACTGGATAGCAAACAGCTTCTTGTATTTGAGGTCCATGAGAAGGCTGCTCATAAAGAGCTGGTGGTAGACGTTCCTGGCTCCTAGAGTAGAAATGAGGTGTTAAGAGTCAGAACTCATGGAAGTGTTTGTGTTTTATGCGCATTGCAGGAGATAGGGTTGGGGTCGGTCAATACCCATCCCAAAATCTGAGGATTTTTATTATTGAGTGAAACTGTTCCCAAAGCTGTCAAGAACTAAAAATATGCAGTTCCTCCTCACCTTTCCACATCTTGGAGTCACAGAGCATGAGCGTGTCCACCAGGGAGGAGTTCTCACCCTCTGGCCCCCTCTCTAGGCCCACCTGACACAGGATCCTCCTCAGAGCATCTACACACACAGTGTCAATGGGCCCTCAGGCACACGCAGTGAACACACAGGCCCCCCCCCACCCCCAATAAACATTTAAATATTGTGTTAAGTTCTTTATATTTCAAGAGGACACGGAGTGCACCATCCAACGACAGGTAGACAATACTCACGTTAATAGTATGTAGAGTGGAAGGAGACTGACCTGAGTATCCTATGACGTGGCCCAGCCAGTGGAGGGCTTTGAGAGCGAAGCACTGATGAGCCACCACCGAGGAGTGCATTACCTGGACCCGCAAGGGCTTGGACTGACGACTCGTGTTCCTCTACACACACACACACACACACACACACAATTAATATATAGGGACTCATTGAAAATGACTTAACAGGTTAATTGGTAGCAGCGGTATGATGTCATGAGATTTCAATGAGATACATCCAGATCCCCAAACCAGGCTACTCACCACAATGACCGACTTGGCCAGCTCACAGAAAGCGAAGTCGCCAAAGCGCACCGATTTCCTTCCCTGTATAGCAGGAGATGATTACACACATATCAAGCCATTAGTCAATGATGCCGTAGGTTTGCGGGCTACACGCACACACGACTCACATCTCTGTCCACTGTGGTGGCGAAGCTGACTGCTTCTTTCTGGGTGCAGTTGACCGCCTTCTGAAGGGTGTAGATGACTTGCTCGTAGGTGTGCACCTCGTCATTGAAGAGCATGCAGTAATAAGTGTCACTTCGGTCTCTGAGAAATCAGAAGCAGACAAACATGACTATCAACTGGATATAGATGGAAATTATTGGGTTGTCATGATGACCAGCAAGAACATTAAAACTGATCACAAATTACTTTGTGTGTGTGTGTGTGTGTGTACATACGGAGGCTCCAGGCCCGGGGGCAGTTCATCCTCCTTGTCCCAGGTGAGCATGTCCACGGCGTATTTCAGCACAACGGAGAAGACATTATAGCAGCGGGCAATCATGTCTGTTGAGAGGTGGGCCAGTGGATCCTGCAAATAGACAATTAAATAATGATCAGCGAAATACACATGTTTTCCCCCCCTCAATCTACACACAATACCCAATAATGAAGCAAAAACAGGTTTAGAAATGTTTGCAAATGTATTACAAATTTTTTAAAACAGAAATATCAAAATGTACATAAGTACTCAGACCTTTTACACAGTACTTTGTTGAACCACATTCGGCACTGATTACAGCCTCGGGTATGACGCTACAAGCTAGACACCTGTATTTGTGGAGTTTCTCCCATTCCTCTCTGCAGATCCTCTCAAGCTCTGTCAGGTTGGATGGGGAGTGTTGCTGCACAGCCATTTTCAGTCTGGGCTCTGAATGGGCCACTGAAGGACATTCAGAGACTTGTCTCGAAGCCACTCTTCCATTGTCTTGATGTGTGCTTAGGGTCATTGTCCTGTTGGAAGGTGAACCTTCTTTCCCAGTCTGAGGTCCTGAGCGCTCTGGAACAGGTTTTCATCAAGGTTCCCTCTGTACTCTGCGCCGTTTATCTTTTCCTCAATGCTGACTAGTCTCCCAGTCCCTGCTGCTGAAAAACATTCCCACAGAATGATGCTGCCACCCCCATGCTTCACCGTAGGGATGGTGCCAGGTTTCTTTCAGATGTCACGCTTGGCATTCAGGCCAAAGAGTTCAATCTTGGTTTCATCAGACCAGAGAATCTTGTTTCTCATGGTCTGAGGTTCTTTAGGTGCCTTTTGGCAAACTCCAAGCAGGCTGGCATGTGCCTTTTACTGAGCGGTGGCTTCGATCTGGCCACTCTACCATAAAGGCCTGATTGGTAGAGTGCTGCAGAGATGGTTGTCCTTCTGGGAGGTTCTCCCATCTCCACAAAGGAACTCTAGAGATCAGTCAGAGCATCCATTGGAGTCTTGGTGATTCCAAACTTCTTCATTTAAGAATGATGGAGGCCACGGTGTTCTTGGGGACCTTCAATACAATTTTGTGTCGACACAATCCTGTCTCGGAGCTCTAGGGACATTTCCTTCAACCTCATGCTTGGTATTTGCTCTGACGTGCACTGTCAACTGTGGGACCTTATATAGACAGATGTGTGCCTTTCCAAATCATGTCCAATCAATTTAATTTAACAGGTGGACCCCAATCAAGTTGTAAAAACATCAAGGATGATCAATGGAAACAGGATGCACCGGAGCTCAATTTCAGGTGTCACAGCAAAGGGTCTGAATACTTATGTAAATAAATGTTTTTTTTTCTTTCTAATACATTTGCTAAAAATGTTTAATAAAAAAGTTTTTGCTTTGCCATTACGGGGTATTGTGTGTGTACAGTCGTGGAATAAAGTTGAGAATGACAAATATTAATTTCCACAAAGTTTACAGCCTCAGTATCTTTAGATATTTTTGTCAGATGTTACTGTGGAATACAGAAATATAATTACAAGCATTTCATAAGTGTCAAAAGCGGTTATTGACAATTACATAAAGTTGATGCAAAGAGTCAATATTTGCAGTGTTGACCCTTCTTTTTCAAGACCTCTGCAATCCGCCCTGGCATGCTGTCAATTAACTTCTGGGCCACATCCTGACTGATGGCAGCCCATTCTTGCATAATCAATGCTTGGAGTTCGTCAGAATTTGTGAGTCTTGTTTGTCCACCCGCCTCTTGAGGATTGACCACAAGTTCTCATTGGGATTAAGATCTGGGGAGTTTCCTGGCCATGGACCCAAAATATCGAGTTCTGCTCCCGAACCACTTGATTATCACTTTTGCCTTATGGCAAGGTGCTCCATCATGCTGGAAAGGCATTGTTTGTCACCAAACTGTCCCTGGATAGTTGGGAGAAGTTGCTCTCGGTTGATGTGTTGGTACCATTCTTTATTCATGGCTGTGTTCTTAGGCAACATTGTGAGTGAGCCCACTCCCTTGACTGAGAAGCAACCCCACACATGAAATGGTCTCAGAATGCTTTACTGTTGACATGACACAGGACTGATGGTAGCGCTCACCTTGTCTTCTCTGGACAAGCTTTTTTCTGGATGCCCCAAACAATCGGAAAGGGGATTCAGAGAAAATGACTTTACCCCAGTCCTCAGCAGTTCAATCCCTGTACCTTTTGCAGAATATCAGTCTGTCCCTGATGTTTTTCCTGGAGAGAAGTGGCTTCTTTGCTGCACTTCTTGACACCAGGCCATCCTCAAAGTCTTCGTCTCACTGTGTGTGCAGATGCACTCACACCTGCCTGCTGCCATTCCTCAGCAAGCTCTGTACTGGTGGTGCCCCGATCCCGCAGCTGAATCAACTTCAGGAGACAGTCCAGCAAGCACCAGGACCTTCTGGGGCACCCTGAAGCCTTCTTCACAACAATTGAACTGCTCTCCTTGAAGTTATTGATGATCCGATAAAATGGTTGATTTCGGTGCAATCTTACTGGCAGCAATAACATTGCCTGTGAAGCCCTTTTTGTGCAAAGCATTGATGACGGCACGTGTTTCTGTACAGATAACCATGGTTGACAGAGCAAGAACAATGATTCCAAGCACCACCCTCCTTTTGAAGCTTCCAGTCTGTTATTCAAACTCAATCAGCATGACAGAGTGAGCTCCAGCCTTGTCCTCGTCAACACTCACACCTGTGTTAACGAGAGAATCACTGACATGATGTCAGCTGGTCCTTTTGTGGCAGGGCTGAAATGCAGTGGAAATGTTTTTTTAGGGATTCAGCTCCTTTGCATGGCAAAGAGGGACTTTGCAATTAATTGCAATTCATCTGATCACTCTTGACAATTCTGGAATATATGTAAATTGCCATCAAACAAATTGAGGCAGCAGACTTTGTGAAAATTAATATTTGTGTCATTCTCAAAACTTTTGGCCACGACTGTAGATTGCCATCACGGGGTATTGTGTGTAAACAGCCTTATTCTAAAATCCATTTTAGAATAAGGCTGTAACATAACAACATGTAGAAAAAGTCAAGGGGTCTAAATACTTTCCAAATGCACTGCAACTATGGGAGTGTCGAACTCAAACAATGATTCAATCAAATGAAAGCCTATTTTAGAGTGCCAATTCGCAATCTCTAACAACTTGTAACGTAATAACATGTGTAAGAGCAACAGCAGTGAATGAACTGTGTATATTTATTGGATGTCAATGAGACGCAATATAGCTGTGGCTAAGAGATGCTCACCTCCTGACAGGAGTCACTGATGTTGGGCTCGTGTTTCTGACAGTAAGGGCCCTTCTTCCATGCCTCTGTGTCTCCACAGTCACAGAAACCCCCTCCCCCAGAGGTCGTCATCTGGAGGGCAGACAAGAGATGTGAGGCAAGATAACACTTGTGTAGACACACACGGTAGACAGAGAAGCTGATGGATCATTTACACTTGGAAGACGACAACAACTAGAATCTTCTACATAACCTGTAACAGACATATGTACATCTGATTTCCCTGAAGTAGAATGTTCTACAATGCTCTAGAACACAAACAAGTGGAGTAAGATAAGACCAGAATGCATGAGTCAGCACTCCGGGCCAAATTTACCATGGATCCATTCACGCTATCCCCAATCCTAACCTTAATTCGTTAATAGGACTGCAACTACATATCTGACCCTGTATCAGTGCTTAGGGGCAACTTGTACCTACTCCTGGATGAACAGAGCTGAGGAGCCTAGGTGCACCCATCCCGAGGACCACATGGCAGCAGAGTGGCCAGCCTCAAATGGGATTAGCCTTCCTGATCCTCAGCCTGGATTCAGAGCAGCAACTGAGTGACCCGTCTCATGCCAATCACACACTCACTTAACCATTCTGCGACAGCACCTCTACAGAAACCTAGCCATTGTTTAGGCTGCTGGTCTGCCTCTACTGAACCATTGAGTGCGTGGTTGAGGTTGTTGTCGTTCTTACCCTGTAGCGATGCTCTTTATGCACACTGCCCAGAAAACACTGCATACACAGCACACAGGTGGGGTCTGCAGCACATTCCCTGCAGGAGAGATTGACGGTGAGTGAGGCAGGAGGGACAGCCAACAGTGTCAAACATCATCCTCCAATGTTCAACCAGGTCAGGTCTAGATCCCATATTAACATGACCCAGTGAACATGTCACTCAAAGCCAATACAAAGGAGTCCAATAAAAATTTAAAACAGCAATACTCATGGAACAGATGTACAATTAGGCTATACAAGTACAATAAGCCTGGGTATGAGTCCCAATTGTTTTCCATTGAACACACACCTGAGTGTATGGAATTGGCTAGTATTAGCAAGCTGCTCCTGTAAGTGGAAGTGACCTTGACTTTATCCAGAGAGTACCGCTTACCAGGAAGCTTACGGTTTGACCTCAGACTCAACACAGGGCTAACCTGACCCAATTCACAGGAAAGGACAGCTAGTATGTGCACGCGTGTCTCCGTCTGTCTGAACGAGACCTTAACTACCCCCACCTGCACGAGTAGGTGGGCTCTCCCACTTTGAAGACGTGTCCGCAGAGCTGTGAGGGCTGGTTGTTCTGCTCCAGCTTGGCCAGGCCTGTGGAGGGGTCCTCCCCACACAGGTACCACTCCAGAGGGGCCTGCAGCAGCATCTGGGCCAGCAAGTCCTCACTCTGGGGGTTCAGGTTGGGCCCCAGGCAGTAGATCTTTGGGACATAGCGGGCCAGGTGATGGTACACCTCCTTGTACAGATCAGTCACTTGGAGCCATTTCTGTGTAGAGGGGGGCAACAGTGAGACCATGAATATTATAACAAACCAGTTTAGACATGTGGGCATGTAGCAACACACTCAAAGTTCAACTTGTATGAATTTGACCAAGTTACAATGCCTTCAGAAAGTATTCACACGGTTTCTTTCCACACATTTTGTTGGGGAGACAGGGTAGCCTAGTGGTTAGAGCGTTGGACTAGTAACCGAAAGGTTGCAAGTTCAAATCCCTGAGCAGACAAGGTACAAATCTGTCGTTCTGCCCCTGAACAGGCAGTTAAACCACTGTTCCTAGGCCGTCATTGAAAATAAGAATTTGTTCTTAACTGACTTGCCTAGTTAGAGGTAAAAAACATTTTTTTAAATGTTACATGCTCAAATTTAAAAATAGAATAAATAAAAAAGTAAACTCAAAAGTAGAATTGCGTTTTTCTAAATTTCTTGAGTCAAGTATTCAACACCTTAGTTATGGTAAGCCTAAACAGTAAAAATGTGCTTAATAAGTCACATTAACTCTGTGTACAATAATAGTGTTTAACATGACCCCACACATACAGATAATTGTAAGGTCCCTCAGTCAACAGTGAATTTCAAACACAGATTCAACCAAAAGACCCAAGAGGTTCTCCAATGCCTCGCAATGAGCAACTTTTGGTAGATGGGTAAAAAAGCAGAAATTGAATATCCCTTTGAGCGTGGTGAAGTTATTAATTACACTTTGGATGGTGCGTCAATACACCCAGTCACTAAAAAGATACAGGCATCCTTCCTAACTCAGTTGCTGGAGAGGAAGGAAACCACTCAGGGATTTCACCATGTGGCCAATGGTGACTTAAATAGTTAGAGTTTAATTGGTGTGACAGGAGAAAATGTAGGACGGATCAACAACATTGAAGTTACTCCACAAAGCTAACCTGATTGACAAAGTGAAAAGGAGGAAGCCTGTACAGAATAAAAAAAATATTCCAAAACATGCACCCCGTTTGCAACAAAGCACTCAAGTGATACTGAACAAAATTAAATGGCAAAGCAATTCACTTTCTGTCCCTAATACAAATGTTTGGGGCAAATCCAATACAACTCATTATGGAGTACCACTCTCCACATTTTCAAGCATAGTGGTGGTGGCTGCATCATGTTATGATTGTAATTGTTAAGGACTGGAGTTTCAGGATAAAAAGTAAAATGGAATGGAGCTAAACACAGGCAACATCCTAGAGGAAAAGCTGGTTCAGTTTGCCTTCCAACAGACACTGGGAGTTGAATTAACTTTTTAGAAGGACAATAACCTAACACACAAGGCCAAATATACAATGGAGTTGCTTACCAAGAAGACGAAGGTTCCTAAGTGGTCGAGATCATTTATTTAAATCTACTTGAAAATCTATGAGACAGGAGCGTGCCAAAATGTGCATCTGTAATTGTGAGTGAGCATAGGCTTTATTGGGTAAAACTGCAATGTGTTTTTAGGACACCGAATTTACGGTTAGAAGAATTACATGGCTACCAGCAGTGGGTATTATAGAGTTCGAGACAGTGACCAAAATACCCTTAGACTTGGCAGTGCAACACTCATTATTAATTGGTCACTAGGGTGGCAGTAAAAAAATAATTTGGGCTGGTAACGTTAGTTTAGTCAGAGAGGAAGACGCAAAGTGAGAGGGTCCACTCTGGTCAATCTGTCCACTAATGTTTATTATAGAAAAAAAATGGAGCCAGCTACATTTCCTAATGTTTTGTTTATAATTAATCTTGCATTTACAGGAGAAAAGTAGGCTAGACTGAAAAAAGTACCAGAGAAACGTAGCTGATGGGATGCCGGTTTGTGAATTCTCAGAGTGGAGAAGTGCAACTGAAGCACAAAATTAGTCTGATGCCGAGCAGAAATTAAACTAAGAAGCATTTTAGATCAGCGTTTAAAGACATTTCTAATGCGTAATCTTTAAAACAAAATGTGTGAAATGCCACCATCTTGTCATAATATAAAGTACCTCAATTACAGTCAATGAACTAAGTAGACCAGACCTAGCTGCTGTATGGGAGAGCCACCCCCTTAAGCAGACCGGAACTGACCTTTTTCTATGGAAAACAGCCTGAGTGAACTCTACATTTATCCACCATCTTTGGTACCTAGGTATTTTTTCGAAACTAGAACATGAATAGTACTAAAGTTTTGGGTATTTTCAGCACTTCGGTCAAATATGTCTTGCATCTACTGATTGAAAAAGGACCAAGTCTATCAGCACAGCTGATGTCCCCTTACATAGCGCGAGAGCACCTTGCCTGCTCCACTTACTCATTGCTAGAATTAGCCTGTCCTGGAGAACCATTGCAGTCATTGGGCTGCATCAATTTAGGTCCCCACAGAAGTTAACGCACTAGAATAATACACCGCAGCATGTAGAAAACGGCAACTGTTAGTTACTGTTCGCAAAACAAAATGTCCATTACAGGCTAGAACACTTTACAATGCAAGACGACACCGGTAGCTTCCAGCATTGTAGGCCAATTTTCTTATTAGCTTACAGCTAAAGCGAACATCAATTCCCTACCCAAAATACCATGAACCCTAAACTCACATAACGCCCCAACAGATGATGCAATATCTATTGCACTCCACACTGCCCTTTCCCACCTGGACAAAAGGAACACCTATATGAGAATGCTATTCATTGACTAAAGCTCAGCATTCAACACCATAGTGCCCTTAAAGCTCATCACTAAGCTAAGGACCCTGGGACTAAAACACCTCACACTGCAACTGGATCCTGCACTTCCTGACAGGCCGAACCCAGGTGGTAAGGGTAGGTAACACATCCACCACGCTGATCCTCAACACGGAGGCCCTTCAGGGGTGTGTGCTCAGTCCCCTCCAGTACTCCCTGTTCCCCCATGACTGCATGGCCAGGCACGACTCCAACACCATCATTAAGTTTGCCGATGTCACAACAGCGGTAGGCCTGATCACCGACAACGATGAGACAGCCTATAGGGAGGTCAGAGACCTGGCCGTGTGGTGCCAGGACAACAACCTCTCCCTCAACGTGATCAAGACAAAGGAGATGATTTTGGACAACAGGAAAAGGAGGACCGAGCACGCCACCATTCCCATCGGCGGGGCTGCAGTGGAGCAGATTGAGAGCTTCAAGTTCCTTGGTTTCCACATCACCAACAAACTATCATGGTCTAAACACACCAAGATAGTTGTGAAGAGGGCACGACAAAGCCTATGCCCCCTGGGCATGGGCCCTCAGAACCTCAAAAGGTTCTACAGCTGCACCATTGACTGGTTGTATGGCAACTGCTCTGCCTCCGATCGCAAGGCACTACAGAGGGTAGTGCGTACTGCCCAGTACATCACTGGTGCCAAGCTTCCTGCCATCCAGGACCTCTATACCAGGCGGTGACAGAGGAAGGCCCTAAAAACTGTCAGACTCCAGCCACCCTAATCATAGACTGTTCTTTCTGCTACCGCATGGGCAAGCGGTACCGGAGTCTAGGTTCAAAATGCTTCTTAATAGCTTCTACCTCCAAGCCATAAGACTCCTGAACAGCTACTCAGACTATTTGCATTGTCGTCGTCCCCCCCCTCTTTTACACTGCTGCTACTCTTTATATCTATGGATAGTCACTAACTCTACCTACATGTACAGTTGAAGTTGGAAGTTTACATACACTTAGGTTGGAGTCATTAAAACTCATTTTTCAACCACTCCACAAATTTCTTGTTAACAAACTATAGTTTTGGCAAGTCAGTTAGGACATCTACTTTGTGCATGACACAAGTGATTTTTCTAACAATTGTTTACAGACAGATTATTTCACTGTCACAATTCCAGTGGGTCAGAAGTTGACATAGACTAAGTTAACTGTGCCTTTAAACAGCTTGGAAAATTCCAGAAAATGATGTCATGGCTTTAGAAGCTTCTGATAGGCTAATTGACATCATTTGAGTCAATTGGAGGTGTACCTGTGGATGTATTCCAAAAGTTACCTTCAAACTCAGTGCCTCTTTGCTTGACATCATGGGATAATCTAAAGAAATCAGCCAAGACACCAGAAAAAAAATTGTAGACCTCCACAAGTCTGGTTCATCCTTGGGAGCAATTTCCAAACGCCTGAAGATACCATGTTCATATGTACAAGCAATAGTACGCAAGTATAAACACCATGGGACAACACAGCCATCATACTTTGATGTGAAAAGTGCAAATCAATCCCAGAACAACAGCAAAGGACCTTGAGAGGATGCTGGAGGAAACCCGTACAAAAGTATCTATATCCACAGTAAAAACGAGTCCTATAGCAATATCACCTGAAAGGCCGCTCAGCAAGGAAGAAGCCACTGCTCCAAACCCGCCATAAAAAAGCCAGACTACGGTTTGCAACTGCACATGGGGACAAAGATCGTACTTCTTGGAGAAATGTCCTCTGGTCTGATGAATCAAAAATAGAACTGTTTGGTCATAATGACCATCATTATGTTTGGAGGAAAATGGGGGAGGCTTGCAAGCCGAAGAACAGCATCCAAATCAAATCAAATTTTATTTGTCACATACACATGGTTAGCAGATGTTAATGCGAGTGTAGCGAAATGCTTGTGCTTCTAGTTCCGACAATGCAGTAATAACCAACAAGTATTCTAACTAACAATTCCAAAACTGTCTTATACACAGTGTAAGGGGATAAAGAATATGTACATAAGGATATATGAATGAGTGATGGTACAGAGCAGCATAGGCAAGATACAGTAGCTGATATCGAGTACAGTATATACATATGAGATGAGTATGTAAACAAAGTGGCATAGTTAAAGTGGCTAGTGATACATGTATTACATAAGGATGCAGTCGATGATATAGAGTACAGTATATACGCATATGAGATGAATAATGTAGGGTAAGTAACATTATATAAGGTAGCATTGTTTATATATTTACATAATTTCCCATCAATTCCCATTATTAAAAAGTGGCTGGAGTTGAGTCAGTGTCAGTGTCAGTGTGTTGGCAGCAGCCACTCAATGTTAGTGGTGGCTGTTTAACAGTCTGATGGCCTTGAGATAGAAGCTGTTTTTCAGTCTCTCGGTCCCAGCTTTGATGCACCTGTACTGACCTCGCCTTCTGGATGATAGCGGGGTGAACAGGCAGTGGCTCGGGTGGTTGATGTCCTTGATGATCTTTATGGCCTTCCTGTAACATCTGGTGGTGTAGGTGTCCTGGAGGGCAGGTAGTTTGCCCCCGGTGATGCGTTGTGCAGACCTCACTACCCTCTGGAGAGCCTTACGGTTGAGGGCGGAGCAATTGCCGTACCAGGCGGTGATACAGCCCGCCAGGATGCTCTCGAATGTGCATCTGTAGAAGTTTGTGAGTGCTTTTGGTGACAAGCCAAATTTCTTCAGCCTCCTGAGGTTGAAGAGGCGCTGCCGTGAAGCATGGGGGTGGCAGCATCATGTTGCGAGGGTGCTTTGCTGCAGGAGGGACTGGTGTACTTCACAAAATAGATGGCATCATGAAGCAGGAAAATTGTCGATATATTGAAGCAACATCAGTGAGGAAGTTAAAGCTTGGTCGTAATTGGGTCTTCCAAAAATGAACAATGACCCCAAGCATATTTCCAAAGTTGTGGCAAAATGGCTCAAGGACAATATAGTCAAGGTAATGGAGTGGCCATCACAAAGCCCTGACCTCAATCCTATAGAAAATGTGGGCAGAACTGAAAAAGCATGTGTGAGCAAGGAGACCCTACAAAACACTCAGTTACACCAGCTCTGTCAGGAGGAATGAGCCAAAATTCACCCAACTTATTGTGGGAAGCTTGTGGAAGGCTACCTGAAACATTTAATCATAGTTAAACCATTTAAAAGGCAATGCTACCAAATACTAATTGAGTGTATGTAAACTTCTGACCCACTGGGAATATGATGAAATAAATAAAGGCTAATATAAATCACTCTACTATTATTCTGACATTAATTAGAAAATTAAATTAGTTTACATACACCTTAGCCAAATACATTTAGACTTCAACTGTATATATAACCTTGACTAACTGGTGACCCCGCACATGGACTCTGTACCGGTACCCCCTGTATATAGCCTCGCTACTGTTAATTAAAGAGCAGCAGTAAAATAAGTAAAAAATAACTTCTTTTTTTATTTTTCTTAAAACTGCATTGTTGGTTAAGGGCCTGTAAGTAAGCATGCCACTGTAAGGTTGTAGTTGGCGCATGTGAGAAATAAACGTTTATTTTATCTAGTACTTTGTAGTGTTGTCACGATACCAACATTTTAGTAACGACACCAGGCCAAGTATCAAGGTAACACAGGGGGGTACAATTCAGTAGCCTTGCATCCTGTTCACCCTGTCCCATGGACACTTGTTCCCGTTTTCTAAACGTTATGCGCATGTCCTACGCAAAACACTGTCACTGATATTCACAACACTTACCGAATTAACTTCACACCGTGTAATAGAAAACCGCATATAATGGCTGATTTGCTCAAACTCAACAAAAAAAAGAAACGTCCCTTTTTCAGGACCCTGTCTTTCAAAGATAATTCATAAAATCAAAATAACTTCACAGATCTTCATTGTAAAGGGTTTAAACACTGTTTCCCATGCTTGTTCAATGAACCATAAACAATTAATGAACATGCACCTGTGGAATGGTCATTAAGACGCTTACAGATGGTAGGCAATTAAGGTAACAGTTATGAAAACTTAGGACACTAAAGAGGCCTTTCTACTGACTCTGAAAATCAAAAAAAGATGCCCAGGGTCCCTACTCATCTGCGTGAACGTGCCTTAGGCATGCTGCAAGGAGGCATGAGGACTGCAGATGTGACCAGGGCAATAAATTGAAATGCCCGTACTGTGAGACGCCTAAGACAGCGCTACAGGGAGACAGGACGGACAGCTAATAGTCCTCGCAGTGGCAGACCATGTGTAACATTGTTGCTAAAATTATGATTAAATGACTTGTTACGCACGCCTCTATGAAGAGGGAACGCAACACCCTGCTACAACTAAACTCTCCGTGAAGTGAAAGAGGTATGGACTGTAGGTGCGAGTAAGGATGACAACAGGCAGAATGTGGTACCGTTTACAAGGACTTTATTCCTTTACACGGTAATATGGGGAAAAGGGGCTGGACAGAACCAAAGCAAAGAAAGTAAATCTCAAAGCCCCCCCTCTCCTATCTTACCTGCCTACCCACTTCTTACCTAATTTAGCACCACCTGGTGCCCTAACCAAAATACAGGGGGTGGTCCGCCCAGGTCTTACCTAGTGTGCCTAGACAGTGAATATACTACGGGTATATGTATGCCCGCTGGGCCTCTTGCCTAAGCACTCCCTAGGTGCCTTCCCCTTCTCCCCTGGGAACAAATTAAACAGAATATTAAACAATTTCACAAACAAACTAAGAAACAAAGGACATCAAATAAGCTCTATCTGAGCAACAAACTCACAGAACATACCACTTCCCAGCAAAATCAACTTCCCAGCAAAATCAACCTCTAGCTAAATCTCTCTCAGCAACCCCTACCTCCAAATATCTCTCTCCTGAACAGAACACTGGCTTTTATATAGCTTCAGAAGGGAAGCCATTTCCTGAAATAAAACACATGCAAATACACAAACTACAACACATAAACTGGGGAATGTAACAGACTGAACAAATCATTTTAAATGGAACTGTAACTAAGTAAAAATGTATAATCTGCTTTACTATATCTGATTAACAATATGAGTTCATAAGAAGGGATTGTGTGACACGGACAAGGAGTAATTTAAGTTAATGAACACCATTCCAACTAGGAAGAAATGAATGGGTCGTTAACCTAGCGTTGAACCTACAGAAACTTAGCTCTGGGGATTTTAGATAACCTAGGAATGCACTCACTGTCTTTTCTGTTAATTAGAACTGTCAGCTCAGTGGTGATCGATAATGTTGAGGGGTCAAAAGTTACCTGGGAGTGTGTTAATAAGTTAGAATTAACTTTTCACCTCACTTTGTCCCGGTCGAGAGGAGGGGATTCTGTTAAAGCCATGAATGACGTCATGATCTGTATATAAACTGTTGTGTGTCAGCGCGCTCCGAGAATAAATTATGTTACCTATTATTTATTTTATGCAAACAAGAATCTTATAAATTATCATAAAATAGATTAAGGGTTTATAATTGATGAAAGCACATTGGCATAATTAAATTACAGTAACAAACATGACCTGCACAGGATCAGTACATCCAAACATCACACATGCGGGACAGGTACAGGATGGCAACAACAACTGCCCGAGTTACACCAGGAACGCACAATCCCTCCATCAGTGCTCAGACTGTCTGCAATAGGCTTAGAGAGGCTGGACTGGAGGGCTTGTAGGCCTGTTGTAAGACAGGTCCTCACCAGACACCACCGGCAACAACGTCGCCTATGGGCACAAACCCACCGTCGCTGGACCAGACAGGACTGGCATAGAGTGCTCTTCCCTGATGAGTTGCGGTTTTGTCTCATCAGGGGTGATGGTCGGATTCGCTCATATCGTCGAAGCAATGAGCGTTACACCGAGGCCTGTATTCTGGAGCGGGATCGATTTTGAGGTGGAGGTCCGTCATGGTCTGGGGCGGTGTGTCACAGCATCATCGGACTGAGCTTGTTGTCATTGCCGGCAATCTCAACGCTGTGCATTACAGGGAAGACATCCTCCTCCCTCATGTGGTAACCTTCCTGCAGGCTCATCTTGACATGACACTCCACCATGACAATGCCACCTGCCATAGTGCTCTGCAAGACAGAGAAAGAGTCCGGATCTCAATCACATTGAGCACGCCTGGGACCTGTTGGATTGGGAGGGTGAGGGCTAGGGCCATTCCCCCCATAAATGTCCGGGAACTTGCAGGCGCCTTGGTAGAAGAGTGGGGTAACATCTCACAGCAAGAACTGGCAAATCTGGTGCAGTACTTAATGCAGCTGGTGGCCACACCGGATACTGACTGTTACTTTTGATTATGCCCCCCTTTGTTCATGGACACATTATTCCATTTCTGTTAGTCACATGTCTGTGGAACTTTTTCAGTTTATGTGTCAGTTGTTGAATCTTATTATACACAAATATTTACACATGTTAAGTTTGCTGAAAATAAACACAGCTGACAGTGAGAGGCCTAACTGACTTGTCTGGAGGAATAAACATGCATAATGATCAGCATTTCATTAGGGCAGTAAGGGGAATATACTGCATGAAACCTTCTTCACTCTCTGTTAACACACGCACGGTCTCCCTCTCTCACACAAACACTGCTCCCAACTTTAAAAACATGACGTACCAAACATAATTTAAGGAGTACCAGAAAGAGTTGTGGCTTATTTTGGCCTATATGAATCCTACCTTTGAAGCACATCTCATGAGTAACAGGCCGCTTTCCTTTCTTCCTGTGCCAATCAAATTTGCCTAGACCTACTGTCACGTTAGCAGGTTGTTAGCTAATTAGGTAACATGACTGAACAACGTTTGTTAAGAAACCAATAATTAGCGACCTGGAATTCGTTTAAAAAAACAGCCTGCGGCATGGTTTGTGTAATGTGTGCAAAATCATGTGCGAAAAATGTGTGTGAAAAATCATGTGCGAAAAATGTGTGCGAAATCGCTCCGGAAGAAAAAAGGTAGCTCCGGTAATAAGGTCAGATTTTTAAAAACTGTTCGGGCTAGAGAAACGCCATTCTTTGCTTTAAAGCTACAAGCATGCCTGTCATGGAGCTGCGCTCCATTTTCCTCTGTCACTCAGAAGCTGCATGAGAGATACAATGTTACCTCAACTAACTTGTGCCCCTGCACATTGACTCTGTACCGGTACCCCCTGTATATAGCCTCACTGCTGTTATTTTACTGCTGCTCTTTAAATATTTTTCTTAAAACTGCGTTGTTGGTTAAGGGCTTTGTAAGTAAGCATTTCACTGTAAGGTGAAATTCACCTGTTGTATTCAGACCATGTGAAAAATCTAATTTGATTTGACAGCAAACATGCAACTGCAAAGCCTACTCCGACTGGCCTGTGCTCTTGGTTATACCAGGCAATGAAATTATACAAAGTATCAACTTTGCTTGCTCTGCTCCAATTTATAAAATGTAACAGAAGACTTATTAGGGTCTGTATCCCCAATTGCCATCACAGCTAAATTATATATATATATATTTATTAAACTGATGGAGGAATAGATGTGCAGGAGGAGTGAACGGAGAGAAGCAGGTGAGTGATGGCTGGAAGTGACAGCTGCCACACTTGAGATGCCATGAAGGTGGACATTGGACTGGTGCATACAAGAGACTAGTTGCTGGGAAAATGAAACTGAATTTATAAACAAAACTGACTTTACAAAGATTTTATAAGCAGGTGCCAGCTGGTTCTTTAGATCGGTAGGGCTGAAACATTTGGTAGTATCATTTGAAATGGTACTTTGGTACTCAAATGTTGGCATCATAAGTATCATGCTATCTCCGTACCATGATATTGCTATGGTGCCAGTATACCGTGCAACACTAGTACTTTGTTCACAAACCATAACCCAAAGATGACGGTCAACAAAATCATGATTAATTCTCCCTTTCTCTCACTGCAGTGTTTATCCTATATTCATTTATCAGCAGCAGTCCGTCACTACAATCTCTTTTTTTTAGGTTTAACTATTTCTTTACATAATTTTCAGGATAGTAAAACACTTTCAGTGTGAACTTAAATGACTAAAACCAGATAAATTATGTAGAAAAGATAATGGAGCTATATTTCGTTTTAAATAAGATCAGAATATAAACTAGTGTCAGGGAGAAGCTCACTTTTTTTTTTTAAATGTCATGGGGTCCCAATTGATTTTGTTATAATGTTCGAGTCACTCAAATGCATATGCCGTGTTTCTTCTGCTATGGCAAAATGTGTAGAATTGCAGCAAATTTGCTAAAAAAAAAAAAAAAGACTGCACATTTTCTCTCAGCCCATCAAAAATGGGTAAAATTGCTGGAACCAGCTTTAAAACTGTAACATTATTGCCGCCCCCATGACAATGCCCCCGTGCACAAAGCAAGGTCCATACAGAAATGGTTTGTCAAGATCGGTGTGGAAGAACTTGACTGGCCTGCACAGAGCCCTGAACTCAACCCCATTGAACTCCTTTCGGATGAATTGGGATGCCAACTGCGAGCCAGGCCTAATCACCCAACATCTTTGGCATTTGATTAGGAGCCGCATTAGCTGTTGCAAAAGCAGCAGCTACTCTTCCTGGGATCCACACAAAACAGGACATAATACAGAACATTAATAGACAAGACAAGAACAGCTCAAGGACAGACCTAAATAATTAAAAGAATTAACCTCGGTGTCCCCCCGCATGACAGTTGAGCTAACGTAGTCTGTGATTAGCATGAGGTTGTAAGTAACAAGAACATTTCCCAGGACATAGAGATATCTGATATGGGCAGAAAGCTTGAATTCTTGTTAATCTAACTACACTGTCCAATTTACAGTAGCTATTACAGTGAAATAATTCCATGCTATTGTTTGAGGAGAGTGCACAGTTATGAACTTGAAAATGTATTAATAAACCAAATCAGGCACATTTGGGCAGTCTTGATACAACATTTTGAACAGAAATGCAATGGTTCAACACAATGTTTCTTATGAAAAATAAGAAGCGATGCAGTCAGTCTCTCCTCAAATCTTAGCCAAAAGAGACTGGCATGAATAGTATTTATATCAGCCCTCTGATTACAATGATGAGCAAGACGTTCCGCTCTGTTCTGGGCCAGCTGCAGCTTATCTAAGTCTTTCCTTGCTGCTCCTTACCACATGACTGATCAATAATCAAGAGAAGACAAAACTAGAGGCTGCAGAACTTGCTTTTTGGAGTATACTGTCAAAAAAGCAGTGCCCGTCCTCACTACTGCTCGTGGCTGAATGGAAGCAAGTCCCTGCAGCAATGTTCCAACATCTAGTCAAACTACATCCCAGAAGAGTGGAGGCTGTTATAGCAGCAGGGGGGGGGGTGTTCACATACTTTTGGTCATTTAGTGTAGTTACATGAAAATGTAACATCATATACAGTCCCCTGGGAAACACTGGCCAAAACAGTGGGTCCTACCCTGTCACAATAACTCATCCCCGGCTTATTCATTTGTCTTCATGTCAAACAACAATGTATTCAAAGTGCTGCCCACTATATTCCAAATACAATAATCATTATATTTCCATGCTTCCAACAATTCACCGATAAACTAGGCCTAGATTGTTTGCCCAAAATACATATCTATCATGCAGCCCTAAGTGGCACAGTGTGGAATGTATTACAAAAGTGCAGGAGACGCAGAAATGGATGAAAATGCATAAAATGTGTTTTTGGTTGAAGTTAGTATAAAAAAAAAAGCCCCATTGAAATCACGTAGTGTGTGTTGCCACACTAGAGTAGTCTCGAACTACTCATACTTATAACTTGTGCATGTTTTGAACTTGTATTATTTAAAACAATAGTTAAAATGACGGCAAATACAGTCTATATATATAAAAATCTATCGCCCAACCATGTTATGGGGGTTTTGATTAGCAAGTTTGCCAGGATAGCTACTGCTGTGCTAGCTATGGCGTTAATAGCAACAGCAGCAACATCAATAGCAACAGCAGCAACATCAACAACAACAGCAACAAGAAGCAGCAGTAACAGCAACAAGAAGCAGCAGTAACAAGAAGCAGCAGTAACAAGAAGCAGCAGTAACAGCAACAAGAAGCAGCAACAGAAGCAGCAGTAACAGCAGCAACAGAAGCAGCAGTAACAGCAGCAACAGTAACAGCAGCAAACAGTAACAGCAGCAACAGTAACAGCAGCAGCAACAGAAGCAGCAGTAACAGCAGCAGCAACAGAAGCAGCAGTAACAGCAGCAGCAACAGAAGCAGCAGTAACAGCAACAGCAGCAGTAACAGCAGCAGCAACAGAAGCAGCAGTAACAGCAGCAGCAACAGAAGCAGCAGTAACAGCAGCAGCAACAGAAGCAGCAGTAACAGCAGCAGCAACAGAAGCAGCAGTAACAGCAGCAACAGCAGTAACAGCAGCAACAGCAGCAGCAGTAACAGCAGCAACAGCAGCAGCAGTAGCAACAGCAGCAGCAACAGCAGCAGCAGCAGCAGCAACAGCAACAGAAGCAGCAGCAACAGCAGCAACAGAAGCAGCAGCAACAGCAGCAACAGCAGCAGCAACAGAAGCAACAGAAGCAACAGAAGCAGCAGTAACAGCAGCAACAGAAGCAACAGAAGCAGCAACAACAGCAGCAACAACAGCAGCAGCAGCAACAGAAGCAGCAGTAACAGCAGCAACAGAAACAGCAACAGAAGCAGCAGTAAACAGCAGCAACGGAAGCAGCAGCAACAGCAACAACAACAACAACAACAGCAGCAGCAAGCACAGCAACAACAACAACAACAACAACAACAACAACAACAACAACAACAACAACAACAACAACAACAACAACAACAACAACAACAGCTCGTACGCAGAGACGGCAAATTAATATTGTTTTGTCTGCCAAGTGAACAGCTAACGTTAGCGGTTAGCTATGTAAGAAATAAAACACTGGCTAGTTACCGGTAGATAGCTAAAGTAAATATGTTTTTAAATAATCCTGGACACATCTCTCAATATAAAATATCTGGAATAGTATCACATCCAATCCTTCTTACGTTAGTGCAGTGCCATATATTATCTAAAATAAAATGTTCTAGAAGGATAGCTAACGTTAGCTAGCTAGTAAGCGTTAGCCAAGTTCCCGTACTGCCATCATCGCATCAGAGAAAAACAAGTCGAGATGGAAAAAAAAATACAGAAATAAATATCAGCGATGAAATCGGTGCGCTCTAATCCCTTCGACAAGAACAATCACATCAAATATATACACATATAACAACTGTCGCTTACCGAAGCTGTGTCTTTGACAGAGAAATTCAGGAATTCAGTACACAGAGCAGAAGGTACTTCACGATCAGATTCGGCCGCCGCCATCTTCACTCCCTCTCCCAGTGCGGAAGGAAACGGATATCAGCCGTTACTTCGTAGTGCGAGCGAGAGAGTGGGGAAACTTTTAAGCTGACTAATGGGAAATGAGAGGCTGTGCAGGATCAACGCTTACACAACAGAGTCAGGGGAAAGCCTACCTAGGTTACTTGTTTCAAAGATGCACTGGGGACATTAGACACGCTGTAGTTGTAAAATCAGAATAATTCAACATATTAATAATGATGATGATGTTGAGGATGATGATGCTGTTGGTGATGATGATAATGATTAGGCTGATAACAATTGTAGTGACATACTCCATAAAGTCATTGCAAAAGGGCATATGTGCAATAGATTTATTTACACTGTACAGTAATAATGTTGAGATTGTATAGACAGACTGCCAGGCATTAGTGGATCATTGCTAATTCACATTTAAAGCCAGCATCATATTCCAAGCAGATCAGTAAAATTACAACTTAAATGGGTGGCTCTTGATTCACTCTTGAAAACACAAAGCCTTATATTTAGATGAGAATGCAGGTTATAAGGATCTGGGACAACTAAGTCAAATAAATAGGCTAAATAGCATTAGCAAAAAATAATGCACGTGTTATAGTCATGTAGATGTTAGAAGGCTTCATCCTTATTTTCTGGTCATGTATCTCTGGTTGCTGGTGCTGGTACAGTCTCTATGGTTACAGTCATCTTCAGCATCAAGAGTCAGCCTGTTGAGGCCCTGGAGGACTGGAGAGTACAACACTTGTGAGTTCAAAGTAAACAGGTCAGATTAGACAGACTTCTTAAACACACTGTGGCCATCTGCAGAGTGCACTATGCAATTACAGGCTTACGACAAAGAGACATTACAGAAAATCAAGATGCATGAACCACTGATGCCTCACCTATATGGTGGAGCTTCGACAGTCTCTGACCCAGTGCTTTCTGCTGCCTTCACACCACAGCCCACGCCTGCACAGAGACACAATCATGTAATCTATCAGCTATGGAAAGACAGGAGACTGTGAAACATATACTCTAGCACAGAGATACACAAAAAAAACAGGCACAGAGACAGGTTATCATAGTAGGCCTAAATAGAACTAATGTAGTGTAGATTGACTGGGTCAAAGAGTAAACTCCATAGATTATATTTCTATGGTAGGCCTTCTCTTATTTAAACAAACGTCAGTACGAATTACATCATCATGTGAAAAGACTCAGATTTTAGCTCTCAATCTATATATGCACTCTCTCTGGTTTTGAATGGACTTCACTCTTTGTTAAGTTTTTGACCAGGTCAGACTACACTAGATTAGTTATTTGGTCTGTCTTAGTGTCAACCTAGTGTAACGGATGTGAAATGGCTAGCTAGTTAGCGGTGTTCGCGCTAAATAGCGTTTCAATCGGTGACGTCACTTGCTCTGAGACCTTGAAGTAGTAGTTCCCCTTGCTCTGCAAGGGCCGTGGCTTTTGTGGAGCGATGGGTAACGATGCTTCGTGGGTGACTGTTGTTGATGTGTGCAGAGGGTCCCTGGTTCGCGCCCGAGTATGGGCGAGGGGACGGTCTAAAGTTATACTGTTACACTAGTACTGACATGAGCTGGTCTGGGACTGGATCTGTTAGTGGAACAGGGCCTGCAGGATCTTCATGTCTGCCCTCAGGGCACTGAGGTCCTGGCTCTGCTGGGTCTCGTCCATCTGGAGCCTCTGAAGAGTCTGCAGGTGTTCCCCCTGCACAGGAGATGAGAAGCGCCTCCCCCTAGGAGAGCCAGGAAGAGAGAGATCTTGACACATGCCTGGAAATATTCAACAATACAGCAAAGTTGTGTCGTACTCCTAAATTCAGGTAAAAGAGAGGCAGTGCTGTGCCTACCCTGAGCCCCTGTCACTATCACCAGATCTTCCTTGTTCGGAGCGATTCACTTCATTTTGCATCTCAAGGAACTCATCTAGGGTCTCCTGAAGTGTCAAAAACAAGTAAAAAAGCATGTGTAAGAGAAAGAAGCACTCTCCCTCCCTGAGCTTAACCACCCACAGGCAGGTACAGATATACAGTACTGTATACAGACGTACAGTTCAAAATGCTGGCGTTTAAGATGAATGTCCCATTCCGTCACCTTGATCTGAGCGGTGATCGTCTTCATCTCTGCGTGCCGCTTTGGGTCAGTTCTGATGTCATCGTCGTGAAGCTCCCCAAGCAGATGCACAGAAGCGTTGGATGTGGTGGTCGTCATAGAAACGGCAGAGACGGGGCATAGATTCCTCCACCTGCAGGATAATGGCTGCTTGCTGCATCACTGCATTGGCCAGTGCATTGTCATACACCCTGACAGAAGAGATTCGTACACACAGTGAGTGCGATACACTCATTCATACTGATGCTGAGAGTGACAGATGCAGGTTTGTTGAGAATGGGACAAACACTGATACCTGATGAAGACAAACAATATATAATACTTGAGTGAGTACACGAGTGGAAGCTGTAAAGGCTTATACACACACTGATATGCACACAGGTCCCCTAGCTCAGCATACCCCCTCTAGCACCGGGGTCAGCGCACTCTCAAATGTTGTTTTTTTGCCATCATTGTAAGCCTGCCACACACACACACACACACACACACACACACACACACACACACACACACACACACTACGCAATACATTTATTAAACATAAGAATGAGTTTTTGTCACAACCTGGCTCGTGGGAAGTGACAAAGAGCTCTTATAGGACCAGGGCACAAATAACAATCAAATAATAATCAATCATTTTGCTCTTTATTTAGCCATCTTACATATAAAACCTTATTTGTTCATCAAAAATTGTGAATAACTCAGCACAGGTTAATGAGAAGGGTGTGCTTGAAAGGATGCACATAACTCTGCAATGTTGGGTTGTATTAGAGAGAGTCCCAGTCTTAAATCATTTTCAACACACAGTCTGTGCCTGTATTTAGTTTTCATGCTAGTGAGGGCCGAGAATCCACTCTCATATAGGTACGTGGTTGCAAAGGGCATCAGTGTCTTAACAGCGCGATTTGCCAAGGCAAGACACTCTGAGCGCACCCCCAATCCAGAAATCTGGCAGTGACTTATGATTAAATTAGATTTTCACAGAATCGCTTGTTGCAATTTCGATATGGCTCTCTTGTTCAGATATCGGTAAGTGGACTGGAGGCAGGGCATGAAAGGGATATGAATCCAGTTGTTTGTGTCGTCCGTTTCGGGAAAGTCCCTGAGTGATTGCGCACCCAGCTCACTCAGGTGCTTCGCTATATCACATTTGACATTGTCCGTAAGCATTAGTTAATTTGCACACAAAAAAATCATACAATAATGGAAAGACCTGTGTGTTGTCCTTGTTAACGCAGACAAAGAAGAGCTCCAACTTCTTTATCATAGCCTCAATTTTGTCCCGCATATTGAATATAGTTGAGGAGAGTCCCTGTAATCATGGATTCAGATCATTCAGGTGAGAAAAAACATCACCCAGATAGGCCAACTCGTCATCATACAAGCAGTCAGATAAGTGAAAATGATGGTCAGTGAAGAAAACTTTAAGCTCATCTCTCAATTTAAAAAAAAAGTGTAAATTCTTTGCCCCTTGATAACCAGCGCACTTCTCTATGTTGTTAAAACGTTACATGGTCACTGCCCATATCATTGCATAATGCAGAAAATACATGAGAGTTCAGAGGCCTTGCTTTAACAAAGTAACCATTTTCACTGTAGTGTCCAAAACGTCTCTCAAGCTGTCAGGCATTCCCTTAGCAGCAAGAGCCTCTCGGTGGATGCTGCAGTGTACACAAGTGGAGTCGGGAGCAACTGCTTGCACACACGTTACCACTCCACTATGTCTCCTTGTCATAGCTTTTGCACCATCAGTACAGATACCAACACATCTTGACCACCAAAGTCCATTTGATGTCACAAAGCTGTCCAGTACTTTAAAAATATCCTCTTATATTGTCCCGGTTTCCAGTGGTTTGCAGAAGAGGATGCCTTCATTAATTGACCCCCCCCCGTAAATGTTATGGACATATATCAGGAGCTGTGCCAGGCCCGCTACGTCTGTTGACTCATCCAGCTGTAACGCATATAATTCACTGGTTTGTATAAAACACAGTAATTGTTTCAAAACATCTCCTGTCATGTCACTGATGCGTTGTGAAACAGTGTTGTTTGATGAAGACATTGTCTGTGTAGTTTTTTTGGCTTTTTCCCCCAGCATTGTCCGTCGCCATATCCGCGGAAGCAGGAAGAGTTAAGTCCTCCACAATAGCACGGTGCTTGCCTGTCCTAGCCACTCGGTAGCTCACCATATAATACGCTCCTAGCACCTTCTTATTAATTGATACTGTTGCTTTTATACATGTCTTAAAAACTCCTGTGGCTTATTTTTCTAATTGTCATGTTTCGTTTCTAAATGTCTGCACAAGAGTGAAGGTTCAAGAGTGAAGAGTTAATTATTTGACCAGGCTACCTGTATTTGACATTGTGATGTTATTTCGCTGAACACTAGATGGTTTCATTTTCTTTTTGCCAGTGAAACGAGGCTACTCAGGCGAGAAAAAAAACTCACCCAAATGTATAGCCCCGTTGGAAAATATAAATGTACTGTTTGAAAATGTGAATTTATAATATATATATTTTTTTTAAATGTGAATCACATTTTTATTTGGCGTACCCACGACGGCATTGCGCGTACCCCAGTTTGGGAATAACTGCCCTAACTCTTCAAATTGGGGTGGCAGGTAGCCTAGTGGTTAGAGCGTTGGGCCAGTAACCGAAAGGTTGCTAGATAGAATCTGTCGTACTGCCCATGATACCAGGCAGTTAACCTACTGTTCCTAGGCCGTCATTGTAAATAAGAATTTGTTCTTAACTGACTTGCCTGGTTACATTTTTTAAAATATATATACTTTTAGTGGGCCTTACCTTTGAAAGGTATCCGAGAGGAGGGCGATCATCAGGTTGACACACAGAATGGAGGACAGAGCCAGGAAGGTGCCACAGAGGAAGTGGGCCACAATAGAGTCCACTTCCACCATGGAATTAAACTCGTGCTCATCCACCAGAGTGATGCGGTACAGGCTGTAGAGCAGCTGTGGCACCGTCTGCATACTGGGTATTGTCGCCTGACCTGGGGAGGACAGTTCACACAGACTCAGACACTCAGATACTGTAAATATATTTCTTTATGTGTATTTTTTTTAATCATACTAGCACAGCTACAGTAGCGTATACTATGTCATTTTGTGGGTATCTGTTTGATCAAATTGGGTTACCCTATGAAACATAATCCAGAAGTCACGTGTATAAGGGACAAAGATCTCTGCATATAGGAAGAGGAAAGGTAGGACATCCCCCACAATCTTCCCTGGCATGACAATTAAAGGAATCATAACCCTGTATAAAATGAGTATGAAAGGCAGTGGTATTGGTGTAATGTTGTGGATGATTCTAAGATCAGTATTATGTGTATTATATTATAGTATTATATTTTGGTTACTTTATACTTGAAAATATCCAGACATGCTGTTTCAAAAAAGTATCCTATTTTGGACAGGAGGGCCATGACCATGTTGGGGCCTATGAGCTCGAGTTCCTTTCTTGTTATGGCTACAGTGGGGACAATGTGGCGCCCCATTCATGTGTTGTTGTCATGGAACCTGAGAACATCAGGTGTACCCATGAGGACACTGACCAGGTGTCACGATTATACCTGAGCTACCCCATGAACAATACCCAATGCTATGAGAACCTAACACCCGGTCCATGTGATCTGTTTAGCTATGATTTTCCATTTGTTTTGTTCCCTTCCCATGATCCATTGGGGACCAGGGAACGGTCTCGAATGGTGAAGTTCGGCAGTAAAGACTCATTCATCTCCACCACCAGATTGGTGCTCTAAAACGAAGGGGTCGTGAGATCAAGTAAAGAAATGGGGCCAAAAAGAGGAATCTATTTAGTGGTTGCAGTGTGGACGCGTTTCATCCCCCGGAGCCAGAGGGAAATGATGACCACAGCAAAGAGGCGCAGGCTCTAGTCTCGCAGCGTGCCTGCCAGCAAGAAGATATCTGCCACATGGATCCCAAACACTGCCATCAGCAGAATGTACACCAGCCAATCAAAGATGTTCCTGTGACACAGCCAAAATCGATATCATCGCCTGCTTGCCAGCTAGGCCAGAGTTAAATCATATCCATATGACATGTATTGTGTATAAGACAAACACGTTCACCAGGGGTCTTGTAAGTAGTTTCCTTTCATGCGGCGGATGATCTTGATTTGCTCTTCCAAGAAATGTTTTTCCTTTGGAGCAGGAAGACAAAAAAATGGCAAGAATATGTAACGTTGCACAGTACATTCTCAATGGGATTATATAACAACCTGTAGCCTGACAAAGGGCATACTACCCATAGGAGGACTCTCCTTAGATCTTAAGTAACTTTCATTTGGGTAACTGTGTCAGCCGAGATCAGGTCTAGAGACTTCAGTAAGACGTGTGTCTGTGTGTGTCTACTGGGTGAGAAAAGGTGCTGTGCGCCTCCCAAGTGAAACAGTAGTCTAAGGCGCTGCATCGAAGTGCTAGCTGTGCCACTAGAGAATCTGCGTTCGAGTCCAGGCTCTGTCGCAGCCGGCCGCGACTGAGAGACCCATGGGGCGGAGCACAATTGGCCCAGCGTCGTCCGGGTTAGGGGAGGGTTTGGCCAGCAGGGATGTCCTTGTCCCATCGCGCACTATTGACTCCTGTGGCGGTCCGGGCGCAGTGCACGCTGACACGGTCGCCAGGTGTACGGTGTTTCCTCCAACGCATTGGTGCGGCTGGCTTCCGGGTAAAGTGTGCATTGTGTCGAGAAACAGTGCGGCTTGGTTGGGTTGTGTTTTGGAGGACGTACGGCTCTCGACCTTCGCCTCTTCCAAGTCCGTACGGGAGTTGCAGCAATGAGACGAGACTGTAACTATCAATTGGATACCACGAAATTGGGGAGAAAATGTGTAAAAAAAAAGAATCAAATAAATAAACCAAATAAAAGGTGCTGTACCTTGGGCCACATGGGGTGTGTGCAGCGCAGGTTATCGTTGATCTGGCGTTCACACCACCGCTACCAGCTCCTCAGCTTCCTCCTGGAGCCTATCGTCTCCGCCACCTCCCGGCCCACCTCCACCACTGTCAGCCCCAGAGTCGCCACCACCCCAAACACACTCCACCAATCATGCAGGAAGATATATCTTTTTGTATTTCGATTTGTTTATTTGGATCCCCATTGGCTTTTACAATAGAGTCCACAATGACTCTTTTACAAGAGTCCACAATGACCTTATCAGTGACTTATGAGCTGTCCAAGCATGTCCAAGCATGTCCTAGCATCTGTATGACCTGTAAAATAGTTGGGACCTTTATATTCACCATTTTTTATTTTGGATCCAAACTAAGGGTTGAGTGAATCTTAAAACAACATTAAAAAAGAGTAAAGTTCCCTCTCTCCTTCACTTTCTCACCTCAGGGAAAACATACGGCTCCTTGTCTCGGATGACAGACACAGATATGGCCATGGTTGTCCAGGAGACGATAAACAGGAGGTTGAGGAGTAGGAGTATCCAAGCCCCCAATCTACAGAGTCACTCGTTTACTATCCAGAGTGAAATACTGAGCCACCATTCAGTACTGTATTAACAGATCCCTTCAGCTATGTGTCTAACTGCATGAATGGTCAGGGCCGCTAGTGTATTTTATTTATGAGAGAGCAAGAGACTGGAGGGGCGCAAGAGGGGAGACCCATTTGGCACGAGCGACACACCTGCCACTCCCTTCTGGCAAAAGTCTCTCTCTCTCTCTCTCTCTCTCTCGCTCTCTCTCTCAAAGTCTCTCTCGCTGTCTTTCAAAGTCTCTCTCTCTCTCAAAGTCTCTCTCTCTCTTTCTCTCTCACTGACTAACTGACCTGCCATATAGTTTCCACTTGACAGTGATGAGCTTTAGAACCACAGGGTGCATGATGAGATCCAGCTTTCCCTGGTGCACTATGAACGGCCACTGTGGCGAGAGAGAGAGAGAGAAAAATGTCTCAGAGAAAATTCATACAGCAATTATCATCAAATTAGTTGACTCACTTGACAAATTTGCCGCACATGTAGTCTTCCATTTGAGTTTTCATCCATTATCACTGCATTAGTCTGTTTAGCCTTAAAGAGGACATACTGGTGATCTAGGCTTACTGGCCACTCTCTCTGGAAGAAAAGAAAAGAGAAATTAGAGATGACAAAAAGTTTTAAAAATTAAATAAATAAAAATTAAGATCCTCAAAGTCTAGATGAGATGTTTACATGTTTTACTGTTTAAACAGGTTAACCTTGTGAGCCCTGTGCTGGTGGATTCTGCTTGCAGGGTGGCTCTGGCTCCAGCAGGTGGAGGGAGTAGAACTGCTGCCTGGTCATCTGTTTAGTCACATGGAACTGGTTCATCACCAAATGAGCCTTACAAGACCAAAGAGAGCTAAACAAAGCTATAGGATGACCACCTACAAGAACCTACAAATTCACAACAACTAGCACATTGTCAGGCCTAACTATACAATTGGAGGTGTATACTGTGACTCATTGGGTCCGTGACCATCCAACCCTTATTTACCACTGAGGTCATCTTGTCACTCTTTTGTTGCTGAGCTTTTTTCTGCATAGCAGGAAATGAAAACTTGTAGTGTATGTTTTTGTTGTTGTCATTTCCACTTTCAAATGAAAAACGTATCAACCCCTACAGAGATGTCCCTTCATTATAATCCACATAATTATTCCCATTTCCTGTTGCTGCATGATTATTTTTCTGCTGTAGCAAACTGGCTCAAATTAAGGTCCTTCGTCTGTAAGGGTAACAGTACCTAAGTTGGCAGCCAATTGTAGAGGGGTTCTCTTTTTGTAGTCTTGTGCGGAGATGTCTACCTCATTCTGCAGCAGTACCCTGAGTGCCCCCACTCTTAGCTGCGTAATGGAGAGGCGTCTGATGGTCCATGTTGGTCTTAGCACCAATGTCAGCTGAAGGGACGGGACATGCATATGTGAACTACCGTACAATACACATTAAAAGTACTCACGCACATACACAAACAAGTGGCAAATACACGTTTGACCTCTGACCTTTCCTCTCCAACGGGAAGTGGATCATCTCCACATAGTCAAGAGCTGCAGCAATATGCAGGGGCATGACCCCGTAGGGGTCAGGATGCAGGACGTCAGCCCCACATTCGACAACCTCGAGATCTACAACCAGGTAGAAGGTAGATTCCCTGAACACACACTGTCTGGAGGCCTTCCCTGAGAACGATCTGCCACAACAGAAGGTATTTGAGTAATTTGATCACTGGTAAAGACTGTTGTCTGTTGGGTTGGGGTCGGCTCCATCTACGATCACATCATTCAGGTACTGAAGGTCCACCTATGAACAAACAGGATGAGTGACTGTACGAATCAGACCATATCTAATCTTAATCTATACCTTTAGCCCCAATTTACAATATAAAGGCGGAATGCCATTAACCCCTCACCTCGTCAGTTCCCTGATTGCTGGAAGCCAGATCTCTGAAATGGTTCAGCAGACTTTTATTGAGGTTGAAGCTTCTTTCTCCTCCATCTATGACGTCCTCATCCCAGACCAGGCCTTTATACATGCTCTCAAAGAATTCCCTTCTAAACAAAAAGGTTATCATACTGTCTGATATCATTCTGAGACCAGAGAGTGAGTGAAACTTCTTTGAAGTAAAGGGCTGAGATACAGTGGAATGAACTGCAGTTCAGGAAGTTGAATGGTTAAATGACTTGATTTTGGCGTGCAGGGGTTATGAGGGTTAGAGTAGTTTATCTGAATTGTAAGTTATCCTGTGTGTCAGCGGAGTCCAGTGTCCACTGAAAGAGTGTTGAGTATTTGAAGTCCTATCTGAGTTTGGTGTGTCGTCTGCAATGGTACCTGTGGGTTTTCTCCTCACACTGAAGGCAGGCTCGTTTCCGGCGGCTGCAGGTATAAGATGCCCGCTCTGCATTTTCCCTGACAGCACTCGACACCGATGTCTTAGAGATCTGAATTCCAACAACTGGCTGCCATTCAGACTGCAGTGACACATACAGTACATCACACTGCAGTACATCACACTGCGGTACATCACACTGCAGTACATCACACTGCAGTACATCACACATACAGTACATCACACTGCAGTACATCACACATACAGTACATCACACTGCAGTACATCACACTGCAGTACATCACACATACAGTACATCACACTACAGTACATCACACTGCAGTACATCACACTGCAGTACATCACACATACAGTACATCACACTGCAGTACATCACACATACAGTACATCACACTGCAGTACATCACACATACAGTACATCACACTGCAGTACATCACACTGCAGTACATCACACTGCAGTACATCACACATACAGTACATCACACTGCAGTACATCACACATACAGTACATCACACTGCAGTACATCACACATACAGTACATCACACTGCAGTACATCACACTGTGGTACATCACACTGGGGTACATAGAACTGCGGTACATAGAACTGCATCATAGCATACTCAAATGACCAATCCTAACATGTATCACCCAATAAAAGCAAGTATAGTAACACACCACTTTATAATCATATACAGTTTGGAACTGAGTAGCGAGGATTGAGAATGTGTTGAGAAGAGGGCTTCGGATTACTCTAGAAAGAAATGAAAAATATCAACAAATAACCAGTTGTGGAAAAAGTACCCAATTGTCATACTTGACTAAAATTAAAGATACCTTAAAAGAAAATGTGAACGTCATCCAGTATCATACGACTTGAGTACAAGTATTTGGTCTGAAATATACTTAACTATCAAAAGTAAAGGTAATTGCTAAAATATACTTAAGTATCAAAAGTAAAAGTATACATAATTAAACATTCCTTATATTAAGCAAATCATCACCATTTTTTAAGACAACACCAAGGAGGTATGTTTAGTGAGCCCGCCAGATCAGAGGCAGTAGGGATGAGCAGGTATTTTGATAAGTGTGTGAATTGGACCATTTTTCTTTCCTGCTAAGCATTCAAAATGTAATGAGTACTTTTGGGTGTCAGGGAAAAAGTATGGAGTAAAAAGTACATTCATTTCTTTAGGAATGTAGTGAAGTAAAAGTAAAAGTTGCCAAAAATAGAAATAGTAAAGTACAGATACCCCAAAAATGTAGTACTTTAACCTATTTTTACTTAAGTACTTTACACCACTGCAAATAACAACATTGAGAGGCTGATTGATTAACCTTCAAAGTGCTATTTTCTCCTCACCTGGTTGACCATTCCATCAGTCATCTTCATTTCCATGGCCGGGTTGTCATGGCCAGGGGCACTAACCTGGTTCATCTTCCTCATTCTGTTGTGTTCCAGGCCTCAAGGCCTCTCTGCAAACAACGAACCACACAGCATTAATATGACTACGACCAGCCTGCCAGCGTAGGTACAGTACCTCTGCAATGAGCGACTATTTCCAAACAAAGGCTTTCACTCAAAACACAGGAAGTTGGTAGATTCCGATAGATTCTGAACCTGCTAAAGCCTTGTGATCCACAGGGATAAGGAGTGGATTGTTGTTAGGCAGATAGCAGGTTAAAAGAAAGTCTTCTATAGGCCTATTCACTGTTTCTCAGGCAAGCTGTTTGTTTACTAGTGAGAAGTGTTTCCTGTCTGTAGTACTGTACTTGAACAATATGGTACATTCTGACCCATGTCTGACCCACGTGCATGTTTTGCAACAGAATAAACAACCTTTATGTCATAAAGTTGACAGGCAATGACACTGACAAAGCAATGGTCTTATATTCTAATGTTTAACAGCATTGGAGTTTGTATTAACTGTTAAAAACTTCTTAGGGCTGCAATCCCGTTAACGGGATGTTATGACAACAGCCAGTGAAAGTGCAGGGCGCCAAATTCAAAACAACAGAATCTCATAATTAAAATTCCTCAAACATACATGTATTTTATACCATTTTAAAGGTAATCTTGTTGTTAATCCCACCACAGTGTCCGATTTCAAATAGGCTTTACAGCGAAAGCACCACAAACGATTATGTTAGGTGACCACCAACTCACAGAAAAACCCAGCCTTTGATGATCTTCATCAGATGACACTCATAGGACTTCATGTTACACAATACATGTATGTTTTGTTTGATAAAGTTCATATTTATATAAAAAAATCTTAGTTTACATTGGCGAGGTACGTTCACTAGTTCCAAAAACATCCAGTGATTTTGCATAGCCACATCAATTCAACAGAAATACTCATCATACATGTAGATGAAAATACAAGTTATACACATGGAATTATAGATATACCTCTCCTTAATGCAACGACTGTGTCAGATTTCAAAAAAACTTTACGGAGAAAGCAAACCATGCAATAATCTGAGATGGCGCTCAGAAAATAAATACAATTATCCGCCATGTTGGAGTCAACAGAAATCAGAAATCACATTATAAATATTCCCTTATCTTTGATGATCTTCATCAGAATGCACTCCCAGGAATCCTAGTTCCACAATAAATGCTTGATTTGTTCGATAATGTCCATTATTTATGTCCAAGTAGCTACTTTTGTTAGGTCTTAGGTATACAAATCCAAACGCTCGTGCAGGTCCATCCGAACGTCGGACGAAAACTTCAAAATGTATATTACAGGTCGAAGAAACATGTCAAACTAAGTATAGAATCAATCTTTAGGGTGTTGTTATCATAAATCTTCAATAAACTTCCAACCGGAGAATTCCTTTGTCTGTAGAGAAGCCATGGAACGGCTCATTCAGCTCCCATTCAGCCCCACAACACAGTAGAAGCCTCATTCAAGTTTCTAACGACGGTTGACATCTAGTGGAAGCCCTAGGAAGTGCAACTTCATCCATATCCCACTGTGAATTCAATAGGGGCTGGGTTGACAATCAACCAACCTCAGATTTCTCACTTCCTGTTTGGATTTCTGCTCAGGTTTTTGCCTGCCATATGAGTTCTGTTATATTCACAGACATCATTCAAACAGTTTTAGAAACTTCAGATTGTTTTCTATCCAATATTAATAGTAATATGCATATATTAGCAACTAGGACTGAGGAGCAGGTCGTTTACTCTGGGCTCCTCTGGGCACCTTTCATCCAAGCTACTCAATACTGCCCCTGCAGCCATAAGATGTTTTTGAAGGTGTTGAAGAAACTGTGTGCATGTTTATGGCTTCTTATCAGCTGATGTGTGCTCAGTGCAGATGCATTTTGGCTTGTTAAGGTACATATAATCACCAAGTATGCAAGTAATCATCTATGCATAGTCACTTTAACTACACCTACATGTACATATTACCTCAATTACCTCGACACCGCCTCCCCCGCACATTGACTCTGTACCGGTACCACCTGTATATAGCCTCGCTACTGTTATTTTCACTAGCATTTTACAGTTTTATTTTATTTCTTTACTTATCTATTGTTTACCTAATACCTATTTTTTACTTAAAAATTGCACTGTTGTTTAGGGCCCTGTAAGTAAGCATTTCACTGTAAGGTCATTTTGGAGGCTTTTTCTAAGATAAAAATAGATATGAAAACACCATTGGAATCCTATGTCTAGGCATGAAACTGGTTGTTTGTCAAGAGCGGGACCACATGTGTGTCAAATCAAATGTTGTATTCGGGGCACAAATAAACGTTGAATTGATTTGACACACATGTGGCCCCGCTGTTGACAAACAACCATTTTCATGCTTAGACATAGGATTCCAATGGTGTTTTCATATCTATTTGTATCTTAGAAAAAGCATCCAAAATGACAACACCATGACTTGGCCACATGCAGCGACAGCTCAGAGCTGTCATTGATTGACAGGACATGGTCGCCATAACAATGTGATTGACAGGTGCCACAATAATGTCAAAAGAAGGGGGGAGTGTTGAAGAGCTAAAGTCCACTCTGGGTCAACAAAGCACGTGAAAAAAATAAAGACTACAGGCCATTGAGTAACAATAAGACTGAAAGAGCGGTCATCTGTAACTCAGATGATAGAGCATGGTATTTGCAACACCAGGATAGTGGGTTCAAATCCCGGGACCACTGGTACGTGAAATGTATGCACACATGACTGTATGTCAATTTGGATAAAAGCGTTTGCTAAATGGCATCTTTTATATAAACACAGAAATAATTGCGTTCTTATAACAAGGTTGTGATGTACAGTACAATGACCGCAGAGACACCCTTTGACAAGAAGATAAAAAGGGACGTGTAATCCAAGATGTTGTCCAGTTAAAGTTGGATAAAAGTTCTGTCCTCCGACAATGTGACTGAAGGCAATGAGGTCACTGCTTGAGAGTTTGTGATAGGTCAGGGAAAAACCTTACTGAGTCTTTAAAAAACACATGATTGATTTTGCATTCCAATCCTTGGTACGGATTCCTGAGTGGCAACATGCCTTCCTGAGGTCATAGAGCCAGCCAAACCAGCGGTTGCCCATACACTCCCTGTTCCACTCCACAAGACAGATCCAGCACCACTCAAACTTACACTGGGCAGGGGGGCACACCATGTGCATACAGACCCCTGGGACCACAGTATAGAAACACAACATTACAGACAGGCAAGAAAGAGAAATCTATTATATAGTGAGAATGAGAAAAAATGTAGATATATAACCTAATGTATATGTATTGGAACAAGGATCAGAGAATGGATGGAGAGAGATGGAGTGATGGAGAAACAGAGTGCCTTTACCACTCTTCTCCACAGGGACTTTTGCAATGTGGACATGGGCATCTATAGTCTCATCTATAGTCTCCTGGGAGGCATGCTCCCACTGAGCCTGAAAAACTGTTATTTTCCTGGCACCACACTCCCAGAGCCCTCAACTCCTCCCTGTAGGCTGTCTCGTCATTGTTGGTAATCAAGCCCACTACTGTTGTGTCGTCTGCAAACTTGATGATTGAGTTGGAGGCGTGCTTGGCCATGTAGTTCTGGGTGAACAGGGAGTACAGGAGGGGGCTGAGCACACACCCCTGTGGGGCCTTAGTGTTGAGGATCAGCGGAGTTGAGGTGTGCGGAGTGGAAGTCCAGGACCCAGTTGCACAGGACGGAGTTCAGACCCAGGGCCACACTTGTAATACAAGCCATGACGAGTGTGTTTCAGAGTGTTCCCTCATCAGTGTTGAGATACTAATGCTGGTTATGTCACAGTAGGGGGGCAGCAGAGACAGCAGTGCATCAGTGAGCAGCACATAGCTGATTGGCTCAGTTACCTGCAGAGCTCCTCCTGTGACAGGTGCTGACCTCACACCACATTCCCTCTCATGGAACCCCTCCTTACAGTCACAGCAGAACACAAACTGCAAGGAGACACACAACACATTGCCTGAATAATATTATCAATTTATTCACACTGAAAACCTGAACTGGGATCCATCTTAATAGTCTATAGTGGCTCCCTTTCCTTTCCAATGGATGTCAGCCATTAATTTGCTTTCATCAGTCAAATTCCATCACGTCACTGCAGATGAGGGAAACGAGTCGTGGAGAGGAAGCCATCTTTGCCTATTGAGATGCATCCCTGGTTTCAAGGCATAATGACCAGCTGAATCTTCTCCCACAGGTTGTATACAAGTTCCTAAGATAGACACTGGGTGGTGCTATCTCTCTATCCTCCCCCACTAGCAGCAACCCAACCTGCATATGAAAGTCTAGAAGATGCTTTGTATTTTTAGCTCGACTGGAGCGCAACAGTGATTTTGCACTTCATCAAAGGGTCTGGAGTTTTGAAGGAAAGGGGGGCTTGTTGTTGTTTTTTCCTTATATTATCAGCTGTTTTTAAGTGTGACAGATAGCAGCTCTCCTCTCAGGGTCTGGGTGACAAACACCGCTTCGTTTCCAAACTCCTGCATGGCGCCGCCTGTGATGAGACGAGGGGCGCTTCTGACAGGCTCTTTCTTCCTCCCCCTCCCCCGTTCTTTCCCAGTCTTCCCTCAGATGAGCCTCCATCACCATCTTCGGCAGAAAACTCTGAACAGTCACCTCATCAAACCCACGAGCTTGTCAAAGACAGACAGCGATGTGCAGCTCGGCCCAAATGTGGGACTCTCAGGACTCAACACTATACTAAACTGTAGCACGTTGACCTGATTGTCTGTGAAGTACTTTTTAATGCCCTACTGCAACATTCACAGTAGCTTGTCTTTTTACCTTTATTTAACTAGGCAAGTCGGTTAAGAACAAATTCTTATTTTCAATGACGACCTAGGAACAGTGGGTTAACTTGTCAGCTTGGGGATTCAAACTTGCAACCTTTCGGTTACTAGCCCAACGCTCTAACCACTAGGCTACCCTGTCACCACTAGGCCACCCTGCCGTCTTAAGTCTCACTTCAGCAGAATCGTCATATCACTATAACAAACTCAAATTGGAAACTGTTTGACGGCTAGAGCCTATCTACAAAAGCCTATGACCAGGGTTCCGTTTTTCCTGATCAGGTCACTTGGTCAGCAAAAAAAAGACTAAGTCTTTTTCTAGCTAAGTTTGGTTGGGTGGAGGGTGAGGGTGAGGGTGGGGGTGAGGTTTGAGGGTTGCGTTGAGGGGTTGAGGGCTGGCCAGTGGGTGGGTTACACGGCTGGTACAGAGACAGAGCTGCCCAATGGAGTGTGGAAGACACATGAGTGGGTGTAGCAAGGGATACAGAAGGGCTCCGGTGGCTGATAAACCCATTTCCCCTCGCCTCCCTCCACCGAGCAACACAACGGATCACAATACCCCAGACAGCACCCTCAGAGGGCAAACATACACACATACACTGACACAAAAAAATACATGGTCACATTAACACATAGAAACACCAACAGGCCCTCACGCACCCTCCCATTGGCCAGCTGGGTGTTTAGCCTTTGGTGATTGGAACACCCACCCACCTGTCCAGACAGACAGACAGACAGACATAGTTTTGTAGGTTCAGGACACTGCAGAGTCTGTCTCAGTACAGAAGCATGAAGGTTTGAACTAAGTGTGACAGCAGCAGCGCGAACTCATCTAAATGAGTGCATTCTAGTGAAGCTCTAAGAAGAGCTCTGTGAGAGAGCTTACTGATGAAGTGCCAAAGACGTCCCCCTTCTGCCCTCCCTGACACCCTTCCTTTCTCTCCATCTCCCTCTTCATCCCCCTCTCTCTCTCATAAGAAGAAAGCCTCTGACTCTCACACAGTCATGTAACTTCAGACACAAGACATAAAGACACTCTCTTGCTGTACATCTGCTAACGAAAATGACACCGACACACAAAAGACTCAAGGGAATATTGCATGGTTATCTCTCGAACAGAAACAGAAACAGACACACACACACACACACACACACACACACACACACACACACACACACACACACACACACACACACACACACACAAACACACAGTACATGATCACCCACACACACCCTGCAGTTCACCCTATCCAGCCCTAAAGACCTCCCCTGACTGAGTTCAGATTCTGTGCTAGGGCCTGTCCCCCGGCTAATTGCAACCGAGAGCCGGCTGGTGGACGAGACGAGGACCTGCACGGCCAGAGAGACAACCAGTCCTATTCCATGTTTACAGGTCGCCTCTCCTGACCACAGTTTCTATTGGCGCTTACGGCTGCAGCCTGGTCCGCCAGAGCCTATCTGAGTTGTACTTCCTGCCAGAGCCTATCTGAGCTGTACTTCCTGCCAGAGCCTATCTGAGTTGTAATACCTGCCAGAGCCTATCTGAGCTGTACTTCTTGCCAGAGCCTATCTGAGCTGTACTTCCTGCCAGAGCCTATCTGAGCTGTACTTCCTGCCAGAGCCTATCTGAGCTGTACTTCTTGCCAGAGCCTATCTGAGTTGTACTTCCTGCCAGAGCCTATCTGAGTTGTACTTCCTGCCAGAGCCTATCTGAGCTGTACTTCCTGCCAGAGCCTATCTGAGTTGTACTTCCTGCCAGAGCCTACCTGAGTTGTACTTCCTGCCAGAGCCTATCTGAGTTGTACTTCCTGCCAGAGCCTATCTGAGTTGTACTTCCTGCCAGAGCCTATCTGAGTTGTACTTCCTGCCAGAGCTGCAGCCATGGTCACAAAGCCAGCTCACAAACACTAGCAACCCCCCCCCCTGAAAGAGGACTGCATCACTGGGAGTGTTAAAGTGACAGGACTCCCCTCTTATAGTAGCAGCCTGCCACCTATAGAGGGTTTATCTGCTTTCCCCAGACTTCTGGATGGACTGGAACGCACATACGCGAGTGTGCCATCACACACACACACACAGGCACAGGCACAAACTCCTTCTTTCTATCTATCTCTTTCTCTCTTTTTAAAACAGCAGTCTTGAGTGACGTATATCTCTTTGAAGGCAAGGAGACTCCTGTGGCTCCAATAAAATAACCTTGTTTCCATTAGTGGAGCCAGAGAGAGAGAGACAGAGAAAGGAGAAAGTGTGTGAGAGAGATGTAATGATGATGTTGATGTTTGCAAACATGCAATCAGTCAGCCCTAATGAATGGTGAACTACATCCTAATCTTTAATCGACTGGCTAATTACAGAACATCATGCAAATTGTGTCATAATTACATCTTAATTGTACTATGATTGCATTTGCGTGATGGAGGGCAGGGAGGGCGTTGCTGATGGAAACACCAATCCGAGAAGAGATGAGGAGGGGCCAAGGGTCAGGGTATCCAATCTAAATGAAGGGCAGTGAACAATAGATCCAGTGTCTTTTCATGTGTTGTGTGCTTGCGCGTGTGTGTGTCTCTCCCTGCATCCCAAACCGTTGCTGATCAGACACTGGATCATCCTTCTGTCGTCCTCAGAGGGCTGGACACAACACTCCTCCCATCTAGACACATCACTCCTCCCATCTGGACACAACACTCCTCCCATCTGGAGTAGGCACTCCTCCGCTGCATACCGCTGGTACCCCTTCTGCTGATACACACAGAGAGAGATTCAGTAGTTACTTCATTAGTTATTTATGAATTTCCGCTTTGGCAATATGGCATTTCATGTCATTATTAAGTATTTAAATGAGAGAAAGATATAAGAAGAGAGAGAGAGAGAGAGAGAGAGAGAGAGAATGAGAGGAAGGAAGGAAGAAAGAAAGAGCAAAAGAGAGGTGCATTCATGCACAAGCACATACACATTATACAGTTCATACACACAACCACAGACACACACACAGCATTATGGCCAGACACATATTCATGCTAATTGTTTCTGTGACAAAGGCTAATTGCCTTCATTAATGCATGCCTCAATCACATATCTGCATAAACGGCCAGCTCTGGGAGGGGCTTTTAACCATCCAGTTCACACAACTTAAAGGGATAATTCAAGAATTTTTAAATGAATCCCTTTATCTACTTCCCCAGAGACAAATTAACCTGTGGATACCATTTTTATGTCTCTGTGTGCATTTTGAAGAAAGGTGCAACTAGTGTTAGCACAATTGCTTACTAGTGTAAGCGCAATGACTGGAATTCTATGGTAACTGCTAGCATGCTAGTAAATGCCATAGACTGAGAGTCATTTCGGTAGGTCTCGTGAACCTACCTCTAAATTCCTCCATACTGGATGCAGAGACATAAAAATGCTATCCATGTGTTCATTTGTCTCTCGGGAAGTATAAAGAGCTTCATTGCAAAAATCCAGAAGTATCCCTTTAAGCTTACAAAATGTAGCATTTTACTGAGTGATGGAGCCACAGGGCACCCTTAGAGTTGATTAAGAATTCAGATTTAGAATTCAAAGCCATGCCGATGACTCATGCAATAGAAGCATTGTTTCATTAGTTCATTATGGAAAACGTGCTAATGCTATGTTGGAGTTAATTGAAATAATGTTGAAGAAAGTGTGTTTGCCTGAAGAGTGTCAGGAGTGAATGGCAGAAAATAGAAAAACAGGCTTATGGTCATTTTTATTGGTGAGATATTCTTTTCATCATCGCTATGCACACAAGGCTGATTTCAAATCTGGACCTCGAAGCCAGTTCCACTGCTTTTTCCCCCCATCCTTCCCCTCTAATCAGGGACTGATTTAGACCTGGGACACCAGGTCTATCAAGTAGAACAGAAAGAAACATCAGCTATGGACCTCGTACGGTAAGATGTGGGTAAGATTTGAATGCCCCTGGTATTGGGGGTGAATAAAGTGTATTGAGCGGTAGAAAAAAAGGGGGAGAGAGAGAGATTGATCATCGTCAATGAGCAAAACAAATACTGTCATTTGTGCCACATAACACGCAGACACCCACACACTCATTGGGAAAAGGCGCAGTGTATAACTCCAACTGTGAGAGAAAAGGACCCTCATCACAGCCCAGAAATTCCCACGAGAAGCAGTATTGTAGAACATCAATGGGATGCTGTGTCATAAAGATCCTCCATTTTATCTGACTGGATCACCTTGAAATCTACAAAGGATAATCACACGCAGCAAATGGACTGTGACACAGGTGTGTGTATGTATGTGTGACCAACCAGGTGTGTGGGGTCCTCTGTCCTCTTTTAACAAGCTGGGTATAATTATGTGGTCCCCTTCACAGATAAATTGTGTGATTTGGACCAAAAGATTCTCCTGGGAACCACACAGCCAGGGGTGGAGCTTCACCATGGCTGCCAATGAGAGGGGCCCCCAAGAACGTTTGTCATATTGCAAAAAAATAGTCACAAGCAGAATAAACGATATTATGAATTTGTTGTTGTATTTTGATTGCTATATTTAGTTTCGGAAATAGGTATTTTGGCATTGATAAGTCATTTATATCTGCATTAATTTAACACTAGAAAAGCCTGGCGTCGACAGACCCCCCCTTCAAGCCAATGATGAGTCTTTTGGATGTCAACATTCAAACAGTCTAATAAATACATTTCATTATGCAAACCCTAAAATAATAATTCAGTTGTGTTTATGAAGGTCTTAAGTAACATTAGAATGAAAAGAGAAAATGTATGTTAAAGAACACGATAGCATTTTCATTTGTTTATGTAACTGTAGGCTATATGAACAAATGAAAAACCACTAAAACACCACAATTGAAGTGTTAAAATCCATTAAACAAACACCATTACAAAGATAATTCATTATAAAGGAGTTAAGGTAGGTCTTAAAGAATTATGAATTTAAGAAAATGCATTTCAAAAGAACAGAATGGCATATTCTTTTGTTTAAATATACAGTATTACTGTGCTTTGAGTGTTGAGAGTGCAGGTGCAGGGAACGCAAGGACTTGTGATAATTCTGGCAAAAAGTTATAGGATATATTAGGATAAATTATAGAGCTCGAGGAGTAATTTTTAAGAGCTGTTTGTCAAGGATAGGTGATTTGGAGCAGCAGGTAGCCTAGTGGTTAGAGCGTTGGGCCAGTAACCAAAAGGTTGCTGGATCAAATCCCTGAGCTGACAAGGTAAAAATCTGTTGTTCTGCCCCTGAACAAGGCAGTTAACCCACTGTTCCCCAGTAGACCGTCATTGTAAATACTGACTTGCCTAGTTAAAAAAAATATATCAATTATAATTGAAAACCACAGAATCTGCTTTTTCTGATACTATAAAGATATCAAAATATTTCATTCTGTAGAAGAGAAACGTGTGATTCTTTTTGGCGTCGCTTCCTTGCCTCTGTGTCAATTCCTACCTGCGCTGTTCATCATTTTCTTCATATAGGCCTACAATTTAACAATCAATTAATTTTCTCAACCATTAGACTACTGTCAATTTAATTTTGTCTTCAGGCTAACTGTACTATTGGCCTAAACATCAGCAGCGCGCAGACAGAGCAGTCTTTCAGCTGTCTGAAGTTGATTAAAACTTGAAGCGCCTCTTTTGCCTTGCTCTTCTTTTTGTTGATTAAGAAATTACGGAGAAGGACAGGAAACGGTGCCCACATGAAGGTTACGAAAGTGGCATTCTGAGTTGCCCATGTCTTGGGAGCTGTCCAGAGGGAGACAGTGCTGAAATATTTTTTGAAAATCCTTTTCATCCTTTGCACATAGACATGGAACACAGGTTACTTTAATAATGGAACACTGGTCACTTTAATATGTGATTCCGTATGAGGTCCATAGCTGATGTTCTTTTCTGTTCTTCCTGATAATTAATTGCACCACCTGGTGTCCCAGGTCTAAATCAGTCCCTGATTAGAGGGGAAGGATGAAAAAAAGCAGTGGAACTGGCTTCGAGGTCCATATTTGAAATCAGCCTTGTTTGCAAAGAATATCTCACCAATAAAAATGACCATAAGCCTGTTTTTCTATTTTCTGCCATTCACTCCTGACACTTTTCAGGCAAACACATTTTCTTCAACATTATTTCAACTCTTCAACTGTATTTCATTTTACTCCAACATAGCATTACCGCGTTTTCCATAATAAACATAATGAACTACTGAAACAATGCTTATATTGCATGAGTCATTGGCATGGCTTTGAATTCTAAATCTGAATACTTAATCAACTCTAAGGGAACCCCATTCAACTATTGCTGTACACATACTATTCTATCCACGTATTCTTCAGATATACTATATATTCTATCCACATACTGTCCATAATGTCTATACATCCCATCACACATACATACATATATACACAGTACCAGTCAAAAGTTTGGACACACCTACTCATTCAAGGGTTTTTCTTTATTTTGACTATTTTCTACATAATAGAAGAATAACGAAGGCATCAAAACTATGAAATAACACATATGGAATCATGTAGTAAAAAAGTGTTAAACAAATCAAAATATATTTTATATTTGAGATTCTTCAAAGCAGCTGCCTTGACGACAGCTTTGCACACTCTTGGCATTCTCTCAACCAGCTTCATGAGGTAGTCACCTGGAACGGATTTCAATTAACAGGTGTGCCTTGTTAAAGGTTAATTTGTGGAATTTCTTTCCTTCTTCATGCGTTTGAGCAAATCAGTTGTGTTGTGCCAAGGTAGGCTTGGTATACAGAAGATAGCCCTATTTGGTAAAAGGCCATGTCCATATTATGGCAAGAACAGCTCAAATAAGCAAAGAGAGGTGACTCTGCATCATTACTTTAAGACATGAATGGTAGAGAAAACTTGCTTAAATCATTGGAAAATTATATGAAAAACAACATTCTCTGTACATGTTCAACTTGGAAAATCAGGTAGAGATTGCCCATACTGGGCACAATTTTATGCACAAAAGGGGGCCCCTGGCTATGCCTCCCACCCATGGGAGTGAAAGCTAAGCTCCGCCCCTGCAGACAGCAATTATCCCAGTGGAAATTATGATTACTCTCATTTGTTCACACACTCCTCCTATCATCATCCTTGTTCCACCCCCCCCCCCCATACACAGCCCACCTCTACACACACAAACTGCACAGTAACCCTATACAAACACAGAGGGAGCGCTATGCGGTGGGACAGAGTGCTGTTACACTGGCAGAAAGACTGTACATGGAGAAAAACAGTCATGCTGCGGAGGGACAGAGAGATGGTTATAGACAGCATCTCTGGATTCAGTAAATGGGAAAAGGTGACAGAAAGGTGTCCATTGCCACAGGTGTAAACGAAGCAAGCTCTGGGCCAAACTTTCAGCCCTGTGTTGTTTCTGAGCCAGACTCCTGCACATATCCCCTGATGATAGCGGTAGTCTGTACTGCTCCTCTCTCCGTGATGTATCTGCACACTGTCAGCAAAATACTGCTGCCTATTTATGGCGAAGGCCCTTTCCAGCTGTGTGGTGGTCTCAAAGTCTCAAAGCAGGTCAGGGCAATTACGTTTCATCTCAGCCAAGGCTGGGCATTGCTGCTGATGGACTGTGACACAGAGTCGTCGTGTGTGTGTGTGTGTGTGTGTGTGTGTGTGTGTGTGTGAGTGAGAGTGAGAGTGAGAGAGAAGGCATTTCTGTATCATGAGACCGAATGTGTGTGTCTATGTGTGTGAGAGTGTCTATGTCTGTGTGTGTTTGTGTGTGTGTAGCTGTGATGGCTACTCCATTCTCTCAATGTTGATTTCCTTCAGCACAGTGAACTCATTTCATTCCTGACCCCAGGAATGAGTATCAGCTCTGCAGTAGTTGATATCAGTGCTGCAGTAGCTTCATATCAGTGCTGCAGTAGTTGATATCAGTGCTGCAGTAGTTGATATCAGTGCTGCAGTAGTTGATATCAGTACTGCAGTAGTTGATATCAGTGCTGCAGTAGCTGATATCAGTGCTGCAGTAGCTTCATATCAGTGCTGCAGTAGTTGATATCAGTGCTGCAGTAGTTGATATCAGTGCTGCAGTAGTTGATATCAGTGCTGCAGTAGTTGATATCAGTGCTGCAGTAGTTGATATCAGTGCTGCAGTAGTTGATATCAGTGCTGCAGTAGCTTCATATCAGTGCTGCAGTAGTTGATATCAGTGCTGCAGTAGTTGAT